>NC_067493.1:47242691-47362691 GCF_947179515.1 Apodemus sylvaticus | reverse complement strand
TTAACATTTGGAGGCTCCAGTGAGATAAGAGACTTTTACACTCCAAATTCTGGAACTAGGATTTTCACCTGTTGCCACCCCCCACCCCCCCCAACTAGTGGTCATGCTGGGAAAAATGAAATAGCAAGCATTTTTTATGGTAAGTCATAGAAATCTTTTTAGCTAGTTTCCTGTGACAGTTTTCTGCCTAAGTTTTGGATTCTGGGTTATGGGGTGTTTTTTCTGGGAATGGGGAGGACCTGACACACCCTGTGTGCTGTTCCTGGGTTTCGACTCCAAATGTTGGGTTCATAAAAAGAGAGAGGGGTTTAGAAAATAGTATATGGCGGTGTGGGGGAAGGGGGTGCCTAGGTGGGCCCATGCGCAGGCACCCTTTCCCTCTGAGGGACCAGAAGCACACAGACATGGTCAGACATGGTATAGAATAGAGTTTATTCAGGGCAGAGGATGGGAGTTAATGGGGTAGTAGAGGCGGGGGTGGGGGTGGATGGGGCTGGGGAAGGGGTGGGGAGGGAAGAGGAGAGGAGAAGTGGAGAGAAGGGGGAGGGGAGGAGAGCCCAAGAGGGGCAGAGAGGTGAGAGTGCCAAGAGGCCAGAGCGATGAGAGAGAGAGAGAGAGAGGAGGGGCAAGTAGCCCCTTTTATAGTGGGCCAGGTCTACCTGGCTGTTGCCAGGCAACTATGGGGTGGGGCATACCTGGCTGTTGCCAGGCAACTATGGGGTGGGGCATACCTGGCTGTTGCCAGGTAATTGTGGGGTGGAGCTTAGACAGAATACTAACACTGTGTACTCCATCCATCACTTCCATCCCACACCAGTTTGTGTGGCCTTGGCTGTTCTGGAATTAGCTTCATAGACCAGGTTGGCCTCAAACTGAGGGATTTCGCCTGTCTCTGCATCCATCCCTGTATGTGTGGTATGTGCACATGCTCATAAGTGCCTGTGTACACCATAGGTGTGAGAGCCACTACAGCTGGCGTGAACAGATGGTTGTAAGCCATCCAACATTGGTGTTGGGAATTGGGTTTGGGTTATCTGGGAGTAGTACATGCTGCTGTTAACTGCTTGGGGGCATCTCTCTAGTCCCTTGAAGATTTGATTGTTTGGGGTACAAGATCTTACTTATCACAGGCTGGCTTGGAGATTTTTATGTTGCTGAGCATACTTTTAACTTCTGTTCCTCCTGTCGTTATTGGTTACACACTGGGGATAGCAGGCATTGTGCCATTGTGCCCAGTGTACTTTGTATTTTGAAACAGAAACGAGGGGTTGTTGCCATTGCACTTGCCTGTGTGCTACGTATACTTGTGATGCAGGGGCATGAAAACAGGGCCTTGTGTGTAACAGAAGAGTGCATTCTGCCCTCAGCCATCCCCATTCCTCTCTATTCTATTCAAGCTGGTCTTCCTTCAGCTTCAGCCCTTTGCTGTTTCTGACTAACCGGGCATGGTGGCACATGCTTATAACCTGAGCATTAGCATGCTGAGGCACACAGTGAGTTTCAGGTCATTCTAGGCTGTTACAGAATGAGCTCTAATCACAAGAACAAACTTAGCTGGATGGTAGTAGCACATGCCATTAACCTCAGCACGTAGGAGACAAGAGGCAGTAAGATCTCTGAGTTCAAGGCCATCCTAGTCTACAGATCAAGTTACAGGCTACACAGAGAAATCCTATTTCTAGACAGAAGAAATACCTCAAAACACCCTCCTAGTTCTATGTAAGCACTCAGTTACAGTGCATGAATTCTCCTTCTTTATGCATGTAGTAGGGGAAATGAAGGAGGCTGAATAAAAAGGCCCTCTTAATGCAGCCTGCATTGTAGACAGCAACGGGAACCTGATTTTGGGGATTCTTCTGGCCTACTCATTCTTCCTGAGCTATCTCCTGAATTAGGCTGTTGTTTTGTCCTGCTCAGGATCAGAACCTAAAATAGTAGGTAAAAGTTTGTGGGTTGGCTTTGGTGGGGGATTTTTTGTTTGGTTGTTCTCCCAAACCCCACAGTGGAACTTTTTTGTGTAGCTCAAAATACTAAAAGATGCAATCCATGATACTCCAGCCTGCCCCGGTGGGCCTTGTTTTCATCTTTGGTGAACTCTGAACTGGAGCTCTGAAATCTCACCACCGGATTTGCTAAGTTCCCACTGGTGGGTCACTACCATTACAAGCTCACTCTTCCAAATTCCTACAGCCTTTTGTGGTGAACTTCTTGCAAACCCACCTTTCTCTCTGGAACCCATTGGCGTGAAGGAAAATACCACACAAGCTTAGTTCAGGATCAACAAATACTTCAATTGCTGGGCGCAAGAACTAGAATCCCAATCTTGTAAGCCATATTAAGTATAAATGCTCCAGTGGCAAATCCTGGTAGATTTGCTATCTAAATGGGGTCCACTTGTAGCTATATCTTGTCCTCCCACTGTCCCTGTCCAAAAGCCAGTCTCTCTCTCTCTCTCTCTCTCTCTCTCTCTCTCTCTCTCTCTCTCTCTCTCTCTCTCTCTCTCTCTCTCTCTCTCTCTCTCTCCTGTGTCTTCTCTTCTTCCCTCTGACCCAGAAGTCTCACCTACTCACCCAGTGATTGGTTTCTTTATTCATTTGAAGGGTCACATGAAGTCCTGAGTATGTGAATCACTCCTCCTTCCAGGTAGCCCTTCTTGGGAAAGCTGAATTAACATCAAAATACAAACAGCACCAGGCCAATCCACAATATCTGAGAGGAACTTTTGGTTCATCTGCATACCTGCTGAAAATTTTATACACCTCCCCATAACAAAAAAAGATGCATAGGCCAGCTGTGGTAGACATCTATAGTCCCTAAGTCAGAAGTTAGATAGTCTCAGAGTTGTAGGCTGCCATATCAGACTATTTATGTGACAAAGTATGGTTTCCAAAAAAGGAATATAATTTGTGTGGCTGTGAGACAGCCTTCTCTTCTTTTAACTTTCATTATGTGTTCTTCCTTTTCTTTGTTCCTTTTTCTGTCTGTCTCTGACTGCCCCCCTTTCTTTTGAAGGTGGGGTCTTACTGTGTGTATTGTCCAGTAATGAGCCTCCTACCTAAGCCTCCCAGTGTGGGGGCTCAGCTCCCAGCTGTGAGTTGGAACTTCCTGAATGAGAATATTAGTTTTTTTATGCTGAGTTTGTATTTATGTAGATGTTTTATTCGCTTAAATGCTTGCTTTTGAAAAACTGGTGGTTAATGTATTAACAGGATTTTGTTTTTGAACAGTGTTGCATTGCAGCTTTTGCATAGAGATGACTATGATTGTTTCTAAGTGCCCTGTAATCTACTTTGGTGTTTTTAGTTTCTGTTAGTTAAAGAAATCTCAGGATCCTAGCATATTTACTTGCTATTATTGTTGGAATCTCTCCTCTTTCTGAAAGTATAATGAGTAAATTAATTTTTTTTCACTTAGACATCACTTTCCTTTTTTTTTTTTTTTTTTTTTTTTGGAGACAGGGTTTTTCTGTATAGCCCTGGCTGTCCTGGAACTCACTCTGTAGATCAGGCTGGCCTCGAACTCAGAAATCTGCCTGCCTCTGCCTCCCAGAGTGCTGGGATTACAGGCGTGCGCCACCACCACCCGGCTCCTTTTTTTTTTTTTTTTAATTTATTTATTTCATGTATATGAGTACACTGTAGCTGTCTCCAGACACATCAGAAGAGGGCATCAGATCCCAGCCCCCTGAGAAAATCTTTTAAAAATTGATTTATGGGCTAGAGAGATTGCTCAGTGGTTAAGAGCACTGACTGCTCTTCAGAGGTCCTGAGTTCAATTCCCTGCAACCACATGGTGGTTCACAACCATCTGTAATGAGATCTGATGCCCCCTTCTGGTGGGTCTGAAGATAGCCATAGTATATTCATGTACACGAAATAAATAAATTAAAAGAAAAAAAGTTTACTGAGATGTCTCTTCATTTGAGTGCAGGTGCTTGCAGAGGCCAGAAGAGGGTTAGGGTCAGATCTAGAATTAGAGTTACAGGTGGTCATGAGTCTCCCAGTATAGGTGCTGAGAACTGAACCATCTCTCCAGCTCCATAAATTAATTTTTACCAATAGTAGATAGAGATATCAGATGATGTAGGATAGGGTTTGAGTCAAGCTAGCAGGAAGTAATGAGGCTAGCTATTTAGGGCTGTTTATAGCTTCCAGTTGGTGGGGTGCTGGGAGCTGAGCAGCATCTTGTCCTCTGCACAAAGCTTTATTCTGAGTCCATTCTACTGTTTCTCTGAGGGCTCCCTGTGCTGTGTGCACTCTCTGTCCTTACAGTTGGTAGTAGCAGGAGACATCTGCTGGGGAGGCAGAGAGCTCGTATACATGGTGCGCATCCATGTCTGTTTGCCCCTCATTTGGGAAGAGGTGGTTAGGGCTGGCTAGCCATGCAATGCTCTGCTTAAAACCTTCCACACACGTCTTACTTTGGCAATACTTTGATCCTTGGGGATTCTAATACATAGCAGTGTCAGATCAAACCCCTGATTAGTCACGTTTGTAGAATAATTCTGCATCTTAATGGTATTTTATTATTCTGCTCTTTGCCGTAACTTGTAGTAAGGGTCAAGGCACAAGAGTTTGGGACCTTGTGGAGCAAGTCAGAAACATTACTGTGCTGGATGTGTGACCACGAGCATTCCTGATGCTGTTTAGCTATTTAACTCCCAGCTGTAGAGCAGTAAGGTCAGCTGAGCTTGGAAGTGCCAAACATTTTCATAAGCTAGACACCTTCCTCAAGAGATAATACAAGGAGTGGGATTAGGTGCTGTTAGTGAGTCTAGGCTACTAGAAGTACCCACGAGGCTGCCGGAGACAGCAGCACTGCAGAATCTGAGCAGCTTCTTCTTTGGTTTTCTGAGACAGGGATTTTATATGTAGCCTTAGCTATCCTAGAACTTGCTCTATAGACCAGGCTGGCCTTGAACTCAGAGATCTGCATGCCTCTGCCTCCTGAGTACTGGGACTAAATGTGTGAAGCACCACTGCCCCACTTGAATCTGAACTTTTAAAGGTGGTATTGAGGAAATGTTTTGGAAAGGGACAGATCACTTCAGAATGATCTTACTTAATAAACGTAATGTCAGGAGATAAGTTTAGATACTGACCCCTGCACAGAGACCTAAGCTTAGAAAGTTAAAACCAGCTGGGCGGTGGTGGCACATGCCTTTAATCCCAGCACTTGGGAGGCAGAGGCAGGTGGATTTTTGAGTTTGAGGCCAGCCTGGTCTACAGAGTGAGTTCCAGTACAGCCAGGGCTACATAGAGAAAACTTGTCTCGAAAAAACAAAACAAAACAAACAAACAAACAAAACAAAAGAAAGTTAAAACCATTCTGCCTAGTCACACATGGTCAGCACTTGCTAGCAATCCCAGCACTGGGAAAGTACATCAAGGAAGGAGAGCTACAAGTTCAAGGCTAGCCTGGGCTACATATTATGTTTCAGGCCATCTAGGGCTGACAGGCATGGTAAGACACTGCCTCAACACACAAACAAGACAACTAATGTATTTGGCTATAGATACTTAGTGTGGCCTGCATATTGTTCTTCACAGATGCTTTTACTGACTCTGCTCTCAGCGCTAAAGTGAATGGCGAGCACAAGGAGAAGGACCTGGAGCCCTGGGATGCAGGGGAGCTCACGGCCAGCGAGGAGCTGGAGGCTCTGGAGAATGATGTGGTGAGTGCCCTCTGCGGCTGCTCAGTGTGCGCTGCATACCCAGCGCGCACTGTGAGCATGTCTCTGGCACAGCGAGCTCCTGTCGAGCAGCAGCTGGTAAAGAGTAAGAAGGAAAGCACTCTCCTCCCAGACTGCACGTCTAGGCACTCATAGATTACTTCTTGGTGATGATAACTTTACTTCTGAAAACTGACAGTTACAAGATGGCATCCTGTTTTGTTTTGAATACCAGCAAAATAGGCAGCCTAAAGCAGGTAGTGTTTAATTGTATGTTGACTTCCTAAGGAATGAGGTCAGTTTCAGGTTGGGCGTGACTACTGTGATATCAGCAGTCAGCAGTAGAAGGAGGACTAGCGTTCGAGATTAGCCTCCACTAAAGAGAAAGTTTGAGGCTAGCCTGAGCTATATAAGACCCTGACTCAAAACAAAACACCAAAACAGCAACAACAAAAAACTTCAAGTCAGCTAGATATCTATTGTGTTACCTGTCTTTAATACCAGGAGGCAGAGACAGACAGGTTCACATAGCAAGTTTGAGGCTAGCTACGGCTACACAGCCAGATTGTGGACAAAAAAATAGCAATCATAAAATCATAAAAGGTAAATACTTACGTTATATTAAAATTAAAGCATTGAGCTGGGCGGCGGTGGCGCACACCTTTAATCCCACCACTTGGGAGGCAGAGGCAGGCCAGCCTGGTCTACAGAGTGAGTTCCAGTACAGCCAGGTCTACACAGAGAAACCCTTTCTCGAAACAACAACAACAAAAATAAATAAAAAAAATTAAAGCATTGACTAAATTTCTTTAACTTAAACTTAGCATCATTCTCTATTGAAACTTGCCTCTAAAATGCCCATTTATGTATTATTTTTTGTTTTCTCTTGGCATCCCATCTACAAATCAAATTGTAGTAAATTTTGATAGAGCATAAAGCTTATTATATTTTCTTAAAAATTCTATACGTATATTGTATGTATGCCTGCGCACCTATACCTGGTACCTTCAGGGGCCTGAAGAGTGTGTCAGATCCCCTAGAACTGCAGTTAAAGACAACTGGGAATTTCCATTTGGGCTGGAAATTGTACCTGGGTCCTTTAGAAAACAGCCAGTGCTTACCATTGAGCCATCTCCCCAGTCCCCTTTAACATAGAGATTCAATGTTATAGAGTGCCATAAATAAGGTTGAATGAGCAAAAACTTTCAGTTGTGAACAGAGAACCAAGTTTATTATCTAAGACATACATAGCAATGTAGGAAACAGTATCTTCTTCGCTAAGAGCTCCACCACCTCAAAGAACATAGCTGCCCTGGGAAGTTGTCAGTGTTAATCTTCAGAATTTAAAGAATCACCTAAACTTAATATAATGGTTTTCATGTATCTATCACTGAACCATTGTGGTGGGAAACAGGTACAATTTTTACTTTATTAGTTAGGGAGATGATTTCATTAATGGTTTGAGGGGGATACTCTGGCAGTTTAATTAAAATTTAAAATGTAAGTGTGGTTTGTTCTATTAGTCGTACTTTGGCTAGGCAGTTGGATTGAGTTCAAGGGCAACCTGATCTGCACAGGAAGGACTAGTCCTTCCTGGGCCACCCTGTGAGACCCTGTCTTTTTTTTTTAAGACTTATTTTATGTATGTGACTAGCTGTCTTTAGACACACCTGAAGAGAGCATCAGATCCCATTACAGATGGTTGTGAGCCACCATGTGGTTGCTGGGAGTTCAACTCAGCATCTCTGGAAGAGCAGCCTGTACTCTTACCACTGACCCATTTCTCCAGCACCCTATTTTTTGTTTTTTGAGACAGGGTTTCTCTCTTGTAGTCTTGGCTGTCCTGGAACTCGCTCTGTAGACCACAGTGGCCTCAAACTCACATCTGCCTGTCTCTACCTCCCAAATGTTGGGATTAAAGGTGTTGGTCACCACCTCCTGGCTTGAGACCCTGTCTTTTTTTTTTTTTTTTTAAAGGGAAATATATAAAATTAAAGTAGAAAAGAGCTCGAGAGATGGCTCAGTGGTTAAGAGCACTGGCTTCTCTTCCAGAGGACCTGGATTCAACTCCCAGCACCCACATGGCAGCTCACAACTATTCATAACTGTTATTCCAGGGAATCCAGCACCTTTACATAAACATACATGTAATCAAAACAACAATATATATAAAAAGTAAAAATAAATAAAATCGAAAAGAATATACCTTAGTCCTAATACCTTATACCTAATCTATAGTACATGTAAAATAATTATATGTTGTGATGTTTTTTGCAACATTATTTCTATTAGTAGGTTCCCATCAGAAAAGCATAATGCCGATACTTAATAGAAATTTATGTACCCGCCAAAAACCAGTATGCAAATAGGAAAGATACCTCATATTTATTAACAGACAAAGCAAGATGTAGAATATGTATTTAAATTTTAAAAACACATTGTGTCTATGTATGTGTGGGTGGGGTGTGTGTGTATGTGTGGGGAGAAAGAGAGAGAGAGGCAGAGAGACAGAGAGACAGAGAGAGACTGAGAGAAAAATGAGTTTATGTGCACCAGAAAATGAAGACAGAGGTGTCCTCAGGTGCAGGGGGTTGAGATCTGCCGTGCAGTTGGTGCACACCCTTTTTCAAGAGTTCTAAGAACACATGTTGTTGTTGGTTTTTGTTGGTGTGCTTGTTTTGAAACAGGTTTTCTCTGTAGACTTGCCTGTCCTGGAACTTGCTCTGTAAACCTGGCTATTTGAACTCAGATCTGCCTGTCTCTACCTCGTGAGTACTGGTGTTAAAGGCCTGTGGCACAGTTCTGAGCTCTGTAGTAACAACTTTTAATCTTGGAACCATTGGCTTAAGCCCATGAAACTCCTAATAGTGGTTATTTCTAGGCCCTGTGACTTAAAATCATTAGTTTTGGTGGATATTTTCCTGTTGAGTGTGCTGTGTCACTCAAATTATTGAAGTTTTAGTCTTCCAATTTAAAATACACACACACACACACACACACACACACACACACAAACTTCTGTTGAGTGTGCTGTGTCACTCAAATTATTGAAGTTTTAGTCTTCCAATTTAAAATACACACACACACACACACACACACGCGCGCGCGCCCACGTGTATGTATGTATGTATGTATGTATGTATGTATGTATGTATGTATGTATTAAGTGTGAGAGTGCGTATGTATCGTGGCTTGCATGTGGAGTCCAACGACAACTTGTAGGAGCTGCCACTCTTCCTCCGCCATGTCCTCTAGAAAAGTAATATGTTTTCTTGACTATGGAGCCATCAACCTGTCGGGCTTGAAATGGAGAGTTGGGTGTGAGCTTTGCTGGGCTCCTGGAGTCGCCTGACACCCCACATGAACACTGATCGCAGTCCGACAGAGTTTCTTGAGCGCACACCCCAGGACTGATGAATGAGGGCTGCAGAGCAGACTCAGGAGCTAGCTCTGACAGTGAGTCAGACCCTGTAGGGCTTTCAAGCTTGAAATCTACAAACATGGCCAGGTGATGGTGGCGCACGCCTGTAATCCTAGCACTCTGGGAGGCAGAAGCAGGTGGATTTCTGAGTTTGAGGCCAGCCTGGTCTACAGAGTGAGAGTCAGGACAGCCAGGGCTACACAGAGAAACCCTGTCTCGAAACAAAAAAAAACCAAAAATCCAAAAAAAAATAAAAAAATAAAAAAGAAAAGAAAAGAAATCTACAAACATGTGTGCCATGGTGTTCCAGTCAGGATTCAGGGATAGGGCATCCTTAGAGACAGATAACCTGCTTCCATTGGCTGAGGTGTAGGGTGTTCATCAGTGACAGGGCTGGCCTTGCCTACCATCCCCGTCTTCACTTGCCAGTCAGGCCGTATCTTTCTGGCAAGCAGCATGTCAGTCCCCACGGAGGTTGTGGGGACTTGGACTTTACTTAACCCCTACTCAAAATGGAAGCAGTCTTCATTCTGCAAAGCTCCTTATTGCTGCAGGCATTTCTCTTCTGTTGGCATCCAGCCAAGGGGAAGCCTATAAAAGCAAAATCCAGAAAAGCTTATCCACAGGTGCAGAAAGTGCTGCTGGTGGTTGGTTTCGGTCCAGGCCTATTGTGGCTAACTATACAAAGCAGTTCCACTGACTTCTGTTGTGATTGGTTTCCAAGAACACCAAAGCAGGGAAGTTAACAGAATCTGCAGTCAACTAGAGCGCGGGAAAGTTTCCTTACAACATTAGTAACAGCACAAAATGGCAGACTAGAAAGGTAACAGTCACCTAGACCTTCACAGGGTTGATTGGCACCGAAGAGTCTGGCTGTATCTTCCTCATTTCTTCAGGTTGACAAACACAGCCCATGTTTTGAGAGTGGTAGTTGATTCCTTCACCAATGGAGGGGAACAGTACTGAAGTTGAAAGTTAGGACAGTGGGGCCCATAGCTCTTCACAGCAGCTTTAAAGCGTAGCATGGTGATATGCCATTATCCTTCCCGCGGCTTTGTGCCGCCCTTCCTCACCTGCCCAGGAGGGAAAGGGTAGGGAAGGACAAGGGTTTTGTTTTGGCATGGAAATCTAGTAGAAAAAGGTGTTTTTGTTGTTTTGTTTTTGTTTTTGTTTTTGTGTTTTTTTTGAGATAGGGTTTCTCTGTGTAGCCTTGGCTGTCCTGGAACTCACTCTGTAGACCAGGCTGGCCTCAAACTCAGAAATCCGCCCGCCTCTGCTTCCCAAGTGCTGGGATTAAAAGTGTGCGCTATCACTGCCCAGCTGTAGAAAGTTTTGACTCTGCTTGTGAGGAAGGCTGGTAGGACAGGTAAAGGAGAGACCTCTGACCCAGAGGCTCTGGATCTCTGACGACTCCTGTAATCCCACACTGATTAAAGGGATGATATGTGTAAGAGAAAAGCTTTTCCTAAAGAGTTGTTTTTGTTTTTTGTTTGATATAGAACTTTTCCTTTTCCTTTTCCTTTTCCTTTTCCCTTTCCCTTTCCCTTTCCCTTTCCCTTTCCCTTTCCCTTTTTCTTTTTCTTTTTCTTTTTCTTTTTCTTTTTCTTTTTCTTTTTCTTTTTCTTTTTCTTTTTCTGTCTTTTTCTTTTTTAAAAAACTATAGCCCAGGCTGGCCCTTGAACTCAAAACATCCTCCTGTCTCAGTTTCCTAAGTGCTGGTATAACAGGTATGAGCTGTATCTAGCTTATATTTAATGTTTTCTAAAGTAAACTTTGGCCCTTTTGCAGGGAAGGGGTGAGAATTAGAGCCAACTCATACAGTTCACTAGATGTTACTGTAGACAGTGATTGCAGCCGAACTGAAAAGCTGACCTTCTCTTTCCTTTCAGTCTAATGGATGGGACCCCAATGATATGTTCCGATATAATGAAGAGAATTACGGTGTGGTGTCCACATACGATAGCAGTTTATCTTCATATACGTAAGTTCACAGAGCTCCCTTTTATTTATTTTAGTGCATTTGTCTTTGATTTGCATCAGCTTAAATTATATGGTTAACTAAATATTTCTTTTAGTTTTAAATTAACAACAATATCACGTTGTTTCTCTTAACTATTCAGACTGACAGACTCACATTAAAACTAGTGGGGCAGTGGTGGCACACTGACTTTAATCCCAGCACTTGGGAGGCAGAGGCAGGTGGGTTTCTGAGTTCAAGGCCAGCCTGGTCTACAAAATGTGTTCCAGGACAGCCAGGGCTACACAGAGAAACTCTGTCTCAGAAAAAAAAAAACAAACCATAACATGGAATAAATGTTTCCTTACCTATCCTTTGTTTTCTGCTCAAAATATATTTTGTCTTTGTTTTTAAATTGTAAAAATGTTAAATTGACAGGGATAAGGGCTAGAGTGGCCAGTTCTTGAAATAGTAAATGTTCTTTATAACAACAACCACAAGAAAATATACTTTGATTTATGATCGCAAACCCCTAACTTTTCCAATGTCCTTGACCCCATTCTGTAGAATCTGTTAATAGCTGAGGGTTGAAATGAACACTTATGTCTTCTTGTGTTTAGGGTTCCCTTAGAAAGGGACAACTCAGAAGAATTTCTGAAACGGGAGGCAAGGGCAAACCAGTTAGCAGAAGAAATTGAATCCAGTGCTCAGTACAAAGCTCGTGTGGCCCTTGAGAACGATGACCGGAGTGAGGAAGAAAAATACACAGCAGTCCAGAGAAACTGCAGTGACCGGGATGGCCACGGCACCAACACTAGGTATTCCAACCGAGCCACAATGCACTGTCTCGGACATATGAATCAAAGCTGTGTGAGAGGGTGTAGTCTGGCTGTTTTTTCTTTCCTGAAGCTAAGGAAAAAGTGCTCATTAATTTGGGTTAAGATTCTGTTGGAGAGCCGGGCAGTGGTAGTGCACGCCTTTAGTCCAGGCACTTGAGAGGCAGAGAGTTCAGTGCTAGCCTCGGACACAGCCCCCCCCCCCCCCCCCACACACACACATACCCAAATTTCTGTGAGAGAAAAGACTATAATAGTCATTTTAATAGTATGTTTTGGGATTACCTTTCTGGAGTCAAGTGTTGGCCCCATGCGAGGACCCAGCCCAGACCCTGAGTTGCTCCTTAAAACAAGGTCAGAGAGTGGGACCCAGTGACCTAGTGGCAGTGCACTGAGGCTTGTACAGTGAAAGGTCTGTTGAGAGCATCAGAGTATCGGGATGGGAAGATCTGCAGAACCTCAGCAGGAGGAATGTTTTGGGTATGGTAATGAAGCCTGTCTGCCACCAGGAGTCTGGGTACCTCTCTCATCTCCACAGAGTGTGGTCTGTAGGAGAGTCTGGCCTCTTCCAGCAAAGGCTAGGAACTCAGGGTCAATGTTGTTGATCCTGTGGTGGCCGGTGGCACAAGCATGTGTGTACCACGCTTGAAGAGTAGCCTGTAGGGAACAGTGAGGAACAAAGACACTGAGTCAGAGCCTGCCAGTGTGACGCAGCATTATAGCAGAACGTGGCAAGCTTCCAGGCAGACTCACCGTGCGAAGGCTGCAAAAACTAGGGAGAGGTGAACCTTACTTGAAAATTCAGCTGTCCACGACGCTTGCACTGCAAACACACGAGCTAAAGGCAATCTGAGTAACTTTAAAAGGAGAAATAATGGGCTGGAGAGAAGGCTCAGCGGGTAAGAGCACTGACTGCTCTTCTGAAGGACCTGAGTTCAAATCCCAGCAACCACACAGTGGCTCACAACCATCTGTAATGAGATCTGACGCCCTCTTCTGGGGTGTCTGAAGACAGCTACAGTGCACTTTAAATAAATAAATAGATAGATAAATAGATAAATAAATAGATAAACAAACAAACAAATCAATCAATCTTTAAGAAAGAAAGAGAGGAGAAACAATGCTGCACTGGTTGCATGCATTTGCAGGGCTGTGGGTCTGTCATTTACTCCAAACAGTAGAAAACCTGCTGCGTTTCAGGTGAAGTTGATTCTCCCTCCAGGGTTCCCATGTGTGTCTTATGGTCTCCCTGGTAACCCCAGAGGGTTGCTATGGAGGTGAGCATACCTTGTGAAAGTGCTGGTGATGGAGGCCTGGGGCCGTGGGGGCAGCGTGGCGAGACTGGGCTTATGTGAGAATAGTCTGCTACTTAGTGCCTTTCAGCGTGCTCTGTTAGCCCAGTACTTGTTAGGATAAGTGATTTAGAGGATCTCTCATTTCCAGGGAAAATAAATATATTCCTCCTGGACAAAGAAACAGAGAAGTCATATCCTGGGGAAGTGGGAGACAGAGCTCACCACGGATGGGCCAGCCTGGACCAGGCTCTGTGCCATCGAGAGCTGCTTCTCACTCTGCAGATTTCAACCCGAATGCTGGCGCAGACCAAAGAGTAGTTAATGGAGGCAAGTATTTGACCTTATTTGTTAATGTTTTTGATCAGATACAGAACTATCTAAACATTTAAGAGTTTATATACCTGATAGGAATGTGCATGCCATTTGTGAATTTTTTGGAGTAGTTTTTATTACCCATAACGTAGTTGGTTTTGTGGCTACCAGACAGTATAACACTGTATCCGTCCTTGGCGTGTTGGGGTGACAGCATGTCCTGAGCTGTTTCATCCTCTCATACTCATTTGGCCCAAGACACTCCACAGACAAATAGATTGGAAACTCAGAACAAAACAAAACCTGGGTAATAACGCTGTGGGCATAGTTCATGAGAAAGACACTGAGTCAGTGCAGATTTGTTTTCATTAACTGGGATGGATTCTGTTCTGCTTACTTGAAGGAAGAACTTAGGGTAATTTGTAATATCAGAAACGAGGAAGTCATGTGATGAAAGTCATCAGAGAATTGTGCTTACAAATACAGCACAGACAGCCTTTGATTTCTGAGGGAGGTGTTAGAGTGTAGCAGCTTGGATCTTTAAGTAGGAAGGTACTTTGTGTAGTGTCCCCATTCAGTCGAATACAGATTATAGGTATAGGTGAGTATAGGCATCTGGAAGATGGGACAGCAGAAGTGAATCATTTGGAAATAAGGTAACTGATGGGAAAAACAGTGGACAGCTGATGTCAGGGTTGAAGGTTAGAGCTGTGCGAGCCTGGTGAGATAGGTGCCTCACCCTGAGCGAGCAGAGGATGGTCAGTCAGGCTCCATAGGCAGTTTGGGTCAGCCTGGTCAGCCTGGGCCGTGTGAGACCTCATGTCAAAGAAGGGAGCGGGAAGAAGGTCAGCTGTATAACAGCAGAGCACTAGGGTTCATTTAGCTGAGTCTTTTCTCTGCAATTCCCTCTCCAAGGAAATACTCTTGAGTAGTTTCCCTACTTAGTAATGATGGTGAAATTTCTTTGCTCACTGAGTGAAGATTTCCAGTTGCTTATGAACAGAATTTTCAAGTTAAAAACATGAAGGGAGCTGAGAAATGTATGATACTCCAGTGTTTGAAGCTCCCTAGACCACTGGAGAGCAACCCTGGACTGTTGACTAAGCACCAGGAGCCTGGTGCCAGGGGCTGTCCTGATGCCAGGCTTGTGCCCTGAGGCTTAGAGGTTGGTGTCCCGGACTGTAGATAGGAGGCGGGGCCCATCCTACTGTGTCGGGTTGAGATTCTTTCAAGCATAGCGTGTTATTCTTCCAACATCCTACAAAACAATAGATGTAAGGTTTCATTTCTACTTGAACAGACTGTGGCTGATAACCTTTGAAACTGATGTTTCAGTTCAGATGTAGACCTGAGGAATCACAGTCAGAGAGTAGGAAAGGAGCTTTTGACAGTGGCGATAGTGGCTGCTGTTTCTGTTTATTGTTCAGAGCTGAGACCAGTGAAGGGGATCCTTCCCGAGCAGGGCTCACAGTGTTTATTGAGGGGATTATCTGTATGTGCAACATTCTCTTCAAAAGTGATGGTTGTTGACAGCAGCTCAAGAAGTAGGCATACTAGGCAGAGTCTTAACTGTCTTCTTCAGTAGTATGTGTAGATCCTAATTAACCCTTTGGGAACGTGGATTCATTTCAACAGACTTAATTTTAAGGAGGTTAAAGTAAAATGTGAATTTGTGTCAGTTGAGTTGTACTAAAACTTATCACAAATCAAATGACTGTCCTCAAAGGGTTAAATGTACAAGAAATCATTTTTGTCATTTTACTTTTTTTCTGTTTACTTTTTCCCTCATTTTTTTCTTTAGTTTTTATACTTTCCTTCATATCATTTGTTCTGTCAGGTGTTCCCTGGCCATCGCCCTGCCCATCTCCTTCCTCTCGCCCACCTTCTCGCTACCAGTCAGGTCCCAACTCTCTTCCACCTCGGGCAGCCACCCCTACACGGCCGCCCTCCAGGCCCCCCTCGAGGCCCTCCAGACCCCCGTCTCACCCCTCTGCTCATGGTTCTCCAGCTCCTGTCGCTACTGTGCCTAAACGCATGTCTTCAGAAGGTACAGCACCAGATTGTTCATGTTTCTGTTTGTCCTTGTTTAGCTCCTTTGTGAGATTATGACTACAAAATAGTGTCCTCTTCATTATTTAATAACCTATAATTTTTGTGTTTTAACTTTAGTTTATTAAAACTATTTCTAGTAACCTGTTGTTCACTAGTGTAAAATCTGATAAGTGCTGTGTATAAAGGTCTGCACTGTCCAGGATGTACAGATGGGCCTGACCTGTCTGGCAATAGTGCTCCTGTGCAGCCCAGGAACGTCACGGCCCCAGGACAGTAGCAGTTAAGAATTGTGCTTTTTGTGCTCCAGGAGGTGGGTGGGGGATAGGGGCTGCTGCATTCAGCTCCCTGCCCGTGGTGCCAGTGAACCTTCCTGTTGGCCAAAGGCAGGAGTACTATTTTGGGGTCCTTTGTGATCCATGACATCCCTTGTAGTAGCCTTGTACATCTGCCCTCAGGTGACAGTAGTTTTTAGAGTGCCTGAGGAATTGCTAATTTTATTGAATAATTATTTTAAATTAGTTTTACAATATCACTATAATGAAAGTCTGCTTTAATCTGTAGGGAAACCTTTGTTTAAGTTTTATCAATTAAAAAAATAGGTATAGATTTGAGGCTTTTTTGTCTTTTTTGGCACTTGTCAAATTGTATTTGAAGCTGAATTCACCATTGTTGCATGTCATATACTTTGATTGGTGGCACATGTTTGTAATCCCAGTGCCTGGGACACAGGCAGGAGGAATGCCGAAAGTTGAGTTCAGTTTGGCTCACATGATGAGTTCTAAGCCTGCCAGGACTATATGGTGAGTCCCTGTCCCAGCTACCCGACAGCCTGCCTGAAAAAGGTAGCATTTTGATTTAATGAAGTTTATAAGTTCTAAATAACAATGTCCTTTGTTCAGAGTATTTGTGTTTATATTCTAATCACCTTGTCTTGGTAAAGTCATAATGAATATAACTGATCAAGACCAATAAAGTTTTCTAAGGAAGCTGTTTGAGAATAAACTGTATTGGCTACTGTTAAATTTTTGCCCACGCAGAAGGGAACTTCACAGCAGCAGAGTGCAATGTTGCAAAGGCAGATTTCACTGACTTTTAATGCATGTCTCTCGTGGTTGGCTCCTAGCTGCAGCATGGAGCTGTTGTGGAGCATTGGGGTAACAGTGCTTATTCCCCAGAGAGTGTTTCAGACAGCACTGGGCACAAGTGAGCCGTAAGCATTGATTGTCAGACGGAAGGGCTGCTTTAGACTGCCCAGAAAGCGTGCTCTGCAGTCTGAGGGCACGGTTCCCTCTAGGTGAGCCCGACAGTAGGCTATTGAGGTGGCTCTGTGGGTGAAAGCCCTTGACATGCAAGCCTGATGACCTGGGTCTGCTCTCTCTCTCTAACTCAGGTAAAGGTGAAAAAAGAGAACTGGCTCCACACAGTTGATGTCTCTCTCCCCTGTACACACTTGCCATGGCATATACAACCCACCCCATACCACACATTTAGAATAGTAATTAAAACATTTTAAAAATTAAAAAAAGAAAGGAAAATCCTAACGTGAATTAGCATTTTGTCAGAGCGCATGTCTGACTATTTTCCCACTGAGGACCCAGTAGAGAGCACGTGTTAGGAGCGTCATCATGGCCTCTGAGAGGGGTAGTGTTTTAATCTGGCTTGTTTTGCTACGGGCTGTATTCACAGCCGTCTCTGGTGGATGGCAGAGTCAGCTACAGCGAGTGTCACAACTCACACAGTGCAGCTTCCTGCTCTTATGTGTCACTCACATGTGAGGGCTGCCAGGAGCCATGATTTGTAAAACTGATGATTGTGGCAAAAGATGGAGAGGAGAGCTGAGGTTTCTGCTTAAAATGCTTTTCCCCCTGGAGCCCTGAAGGATGCAGCTCAGAGATGGAATGCTAGCCTAGCAAGTATGGGGTTCCAAGTTTGACTCCTATTACTGTAAAAACAAAAACAAAAAAAAACATTTTTTGTCTCTCTCATTTTGGAAGTAATAAAATCTGTTAGAAAGGTAAACTGATAATAACCCATCATGAAGCTGTGATTCCTACTAAAACTTTATTATAACTTATTTTTAAATGCAAAATGTAGTTAAACACTGTTATGCCATGTTGCTTGATTTCTCACCACGAAGTCTATTTCTTCCTTGCTTTAAAAATAAAAGGAAATAAGGCTGGAAAGATGGGTCAGCTAGAGAGCTTTCTGCTTCTCCAGAGGAACTTGTGCACACCCACACACAGACACATACACACAATATAATTAAAAGTAAAAACAAACTGTAAAAGGGAGAAATAAAAGATACTTACATAATTGACATCCCACAAAATAATTCTTACTTTGGCCAGAAATCAGTACGGTGTGGTTCATATTTTAACCAATGAAAATCTGTTAAGGAAGTAAGAGTATATGTCTCTGTCTAGCTAAAAAGGGAACAGTAGGGCAGGCGCTGCAGGACTGATGTGACATTCCCCCTGTCTTCCTCAGGCCCTCCAAGGATGTCTCCAAAGGCACAGCGGCACCCTCGGAATCACAGAGTCTCCACTGGGAGAGGCTCCATGTCTAGTGGCCTAGAATTTGTATCCCACAATCCCCCAAGTGAAACTGTTGCTCCTCCAGTGGCAAGGACCAGTCCTGCAGGGGGAACGTGGTCCTCAGTGGTCAGTGGGGGTAGGTATGACACTGTGACAGAGCTGACTGTACATGTATAATAGGGCCGAGCTGAAGATCTGAGATACAAATTAAATGTGGTGGCATAAGCAGGTGTTGCCAGTTATCACAGGTACTCAATACACTAGTTAAGGAACTGTCCCATTGTTCTGGAACTCTGTCCCGGTATACATTTTGAAAACCTGTTTAGGTTTCTTACTGCAGCATGTTTCCACGGCATCAGTGTGTGGAGTAAACAGATCCTCGCCTGGTGCTCCTCAAAGAGTGGTCTACACCAGGAGAAGTTCAGCTTTTATTATGAGTACCTGACCGTCAGCAGCTGCAGTCAAGGTCCTGCTTGGAGCAGAATTAGAATTAGACTAGACTGCTGGCTGCTGAGTGGTCCTGTCAGTCTGCAGTCCTTCTCCTGGGAGTGCAGGGCCAGAGCTTGTGCCTGCTCTTTGGTCTTACTAGAAAGAGGTCTTTAAGCTTAAAAAACAAACAGACAAAAAACTTATTTCTATTGACTGTCTGCTATAATGTCATATAGTGTGCTTATTACCCTTCTATGGTGTGCAGTTGTAATTGCCCTGTAAATTTTGTGCTAGTTTTTTTGGCCTTTTTAACTGAAGATTAACAAGAAAAGAATCTTGAGGTGTTTCAGCCTTATTATAAATAAGCAACTTTATTATAAATACAAGAACAGAGACAGTTGAGGGATACAGTGAGAATCGTGTCACAGGGTTGGTGTTTCCATGAAAAGGTCGTGAAGAGATTCCTTCTATAATGTTTGTGACTTCAAAAAGAAAAGTCACTAAAGTGATGCAGATTGAACCGTTTTCATTAACCTCTTTAGTCTGAAGTCTACAAATAGGTTTTTAATGGGCTAGGAAGCATTAAGCAGTTATGTGGAAGGCGTTCATTCTGTGCTACATACCCCTTGAGGCTAAGTGTGGTCTGGTATCCTTCAGCACTGGCAGTGGATCTATGCAAAAAAAGGCACACAGGCTTGGCAGCAAACCACCACCAATTTTCTTTCATATATTGATGAAAGGAGAGGTGAGAAGCATGGCAGAGATCTCTCACCATAAACAAAATGTTACACTTTGGATGGTGGTGTCTTTTTATTTTATTTTTTTTAATTTAAGTATGATTTGGTTTGTCACTGAATGAGCCTGTTGACTTTTACCCAAAATACTTGAAAGTTAACTCATTTAATTAGGAAGGAAACCACTGTGATACTTAGATATTGGTGATTTCTGCCAGAAGATATTTCTGAGAATGTAATGAGTATCTTTTTGCTTCTAGTTCCAAGGTTATCTCCCAAAACTCACAGACCCAGGTCTCCTAGGCAGAACAGCACTGGAAACTCTCCCAGCGGGCCTGTGCTGGCTTCTCCCCAAGCTGGCATCATCCCTGCTGACGCCGTTTCCATGCCTGTTCCCGCCGCATCTCCAACTCCTGCCAGCCCTGCGTCCAACAGAGCCCTGACCCCATCTATTGAGGGTATGCAACCAACATCTTTCCTGTTGTAACCCATGTATGGCCAAGAGCTGTGTCTAAATACAGTGATGCTTTTGTAGATGCAAAATTCTGTCTATGGTAGAACTATTCCATGTATATTAACTACTGTCTGGCATCAGAGGCTCTGGCCTGTCCTAGTGTGACAACCTGTTGTCTGTTGTTTGAGCATGCTGTCCTAGTGTGACACACCTGTTGTATGAGCATGCTTACTGAATTTTGATGTAGTAACAGGGATAAACTCTGTTTAAAACCAGTTCTTCCCTAAGCCAGAAAGTTAGAAATGTTTGACGTTTATTCACACCATTGTCCTAACTTCTGTCTAATACCAGTTTTTTGCTTTTTTAAAACTTGTTTTCTAGCAAAAGATTCCAGGCTTCAAGATCAGAGGCAGAACTCTCCTGCAGGGAATAAAGAAAATATTAAAGCAAGTGAAACATCACCTAGCTTTTCAAAAGCTGAAAACAAAGGTTAGAGTTTGTTTTTAGACACAATTATAGAAAGTGTTGAGCTAGAGGGATACTTGAATTTGCTAGTCTTTAGGTGATAGATCTGTTCTCATTTCTTATCTCTTCCTCTCACCCTCAGTGCTGGGATTAAGGATGCTATAGGTGTGCACACACATACCTAGCCTCTGTTCTCATCTCTAACATTTCATACTTAAAAATTTTTAAGTTTCAAGTTAGAAGTATATTGGAATCTAACAGGTTTTGGTTTTACAGGTATGTCACCAGTTGTTTCTGACCACAGAAAACAGATTGATGATTTAAAGAAGTTTAAGAATGATTTTAGGGTAAGTTCTCTATGGACTGGTTAGAATTAAAAAAGAAGTACCAAACATAGTGATTTTTTTTTGACTAGTTCACAAAAGTATGCTATTAAAATACACACACACACACCTTCCCACCCCCCTCACTCCATTCACCAATCACTCACTCATTTACTCTCTGGTTTTTAAGTCATTGTGCAGCAAGCTAAATTTTCTCAGTTGTTTTTCATACCTATGGGTGTTTGCATTATGTATGTGGGCCTGGGTCTGTGTGGTGTCCTTTGAGACAAGAAGAGGGACCTGGATTTCTGGGAACTGAACTCAGGGCCTCTGGAAGAGCAGCCAGTCTCTTTTTTTTTTTTTCTTTTTTTCTTTTTTTTTTTTTTTGGATTTGGGTTTTTCGAGACAGGGTTTCTCTCTGTAGCCCTGGCTGTCCTGGAACTCACTCTGTAGACCCCAGGCTGGCCTCGAACTCAGAAATCCGCCTGCCTCTGCCTCCCAAGTGCTGGGATTACAGGCGTGCACCACCACCGCCCGGCCTGCAGCCAGTGCTCTTAACTGCTAATGACTCTCTCCAGCCAACAGGGTGTGTGTGTGTGTGTGAGAGAGAGAGAGAGATCTTGTCTGTCTGTCTGTCTGTCTGTGAGTAGGTGTGTACATAGTAGTTCAAGTGCCCTCTGAGGCCAAAAGAGGTTGTCATCCTTTGTGGTGAGGTTAAGGCTACAGTGAGCTGCCGATATGAGCATTAGACATTGAGTTTAGATTCTCCAGAAGAGCAGTAATACTGGTAATGACTGAGCCATCTCTCCAGTCCCTTGACAGTTACTCTGAAAGATGTCTTTGTCTGTTCTAAGTACAGTATCTTGAGGTTTTTGTTTTTTGTTGTGCGTGTGTGACAAGACTGTAGGTAGCAAAGGATATGATCTTACTCTGGAAACTTACATACTAGAGCTCACTGCTCAGTAGGTCTAAGGTTAAGGACTGACCATGTTAGTGCTTGTAGTGTGTGCAGTAGAAGATGTAATGTGTCCTAAGTTAGCTCACCTTCCAGTTTGTGAGTAAATTCACTCAGTTGTTCATTCATGCTTTTTGGTGCTGAGGATTGAACCCAGGCTGAATCCCCTTGGTGGGAGTGCTCCTGTACTTTCACCTCACACCCTCAGACTGGCGTCTGGAGCCCTCCGTGCTTACTTTGTCATTTTTCATACAAAATTTTACAAATAGCTTTAGCTTAGATACCACGAAAATTTATTTTAATTTTTTAAAATGGCTTTTTTTTTTTTTTTTGGATTTGGTTTTTTCGAGACCGGGTTTCTCTGTGTAGCCCTGGCTGTCCTGGAACTCACTCTGTAGACTAGGCTGGCCTCGAACTCAGAAATCCGCCTGCCTCTGCCTCCCAGAGTGCAGGGATTACAGGCGTGCGCCACCACCGCCCGGCAGGTTTCTTTTTTTTTTATTTTATGTGCATTGATGTTTTCCATGTATGTATGTATGTATGTATGTGTGTGTGTGTGTGTGTATGTATGTATGTATGTATGTATGTATGTATGTATGTATGTGTGTGTGTGTGAGGATGTCAAATCCCCAGAACTGTTGTTATAAGCATTTGTGAGCAGCCATGTGGATGCTGGGAATCGATCCTAGGTCCTCTGGAAGAGTCGCCAGTCCTCTTTAACCACTGAACTTTCTCTTCCCCTGCCTGCCCCCCCCCCCCCCATTACATTTTAGAACAATAACTTTTTATCCTTTGAATTCTATACTGTTTTTTAAAATATTTATTTACTTGTTTGTTTGCTTGTTTGTTTGTTTGTTTTGAGACAGGCTTTCTATGTATAGACCTGGCTGTCCTGGAACTCACTCTGTAGATAAGGCTGGCCTTGAACTCAGAAATCTGCCTCTGCCTCCCAAGTGCTTGGATCACAGTGCGCCACCACTGCCTGGCTATTTATTTATTTTTAATGTATGTGAGTACACTGTAGCTGTCTTCAGACACAACAGAAGAGGGCATCAGATCTCATTACAGATGGTTGTGAGCCAACATGTGGTTGCTGGGATTTGAATTCAAGACCTCTGGAAGCATAGTCAGCACTCTTAACCGCTGAGCCTTCCTTCTCCAGCCTACTCTTTATTGTTTGTTTGTTTGTTTATGAATTTTATTTGTTTGTTTGTTTGTTTATTTATTCCAACCACTGATGCTGGTTTGCAGCTCTCTTTGATGCTCCCTTAGTGATGAGTTCTTTTCCTTGTCCTGATCTTTATTATTTTTTCTAGCCTTGGTTTAGGTTTAGTTTTGTCATTCCTTTTATGAGATGTTCAGGTGCAGCATTCTTACTTATTAAATTATTTGAAATCTTATTAAATTTGTTTATTTATTTGTTTGTTTAATGTCTTTTTGAGATAGTGTTTTTCTGTATAGCCCTGGCTGTCATGGAACTCACTCTGTAGACCAGGCTGGCCTTGAGCTCAGAAATCTGCCTGCCTCTACCTCCCAAGTGCTGGGATTACAGGTGTGTGCCACCACCACCACCACCCGGCCTCTTTTTTTTTTTTTTTTTAATTTAACTGTATTTTAATTTTTGTTTAATTTAACAATTAAGCAATTTTTTTAAATTGAAGTTTATGTAGCAATGAGTCGGTCTCTAAGGGGTTGATCATACCTTTTCTTTATTTTGGGGGTTCCTGGCTAATGAGTAATTGTTAGGAAGCAAAGCAGGCATCGCAGTTAGAATTCTAACTGCTCTAAGTGTAAACTCAAGTCAGTAGTTGACACCTAATGCTCATGGGTTGCAGACACTTCCCCTGCTTCTGTTCCAGCCCTTCCCATCCAGTGATGCTCTGATGCCTGCAGTGTGTGCATCAGGAAACTGAGGCCGTGAGGTTAAATCGTCTGCCCAGGGTCACATGGCTAGGAAATGGTGGCAGGCTTAGGCTATCTGGGGTACTGAGGTATTCAGCTACCCTGTGACATGGAGGTGTGGTTTGGAACTGCCCTTCTTTCTCTTGAGAGCAGTCTCCTGTCTGCAGTACAGCTGAGTGCTGGAGATGTGATACGGAGGATTTCTACACCTGCTCTCTTAATGCTTAGTGCCTAAGATTATGCAGATAAAGGTTTTGTTTGAAGCACTGTGTGTTCACTGAGTATTGCCTAGTGTACCAAGCAAAGTAGGGAATGGTAAAGCCCATTTCGGTTGCAGATGGCAGAATATAACTGTGGGCCCTGAACTTGCTAGTGTCCGTGATCCAAGCTTGATACTGGGGCAAACATCATTCACATTGCCAAAGTGTGCTGACTGGGTCTTGACAGTTGTTTTTCTTTGAGTTACAAAAAGGCTTGGGCTCTGTGCATTTACTGTGGACTAGTTGAGTCTGGTGCCACCGAGCACACATACCCCTTCTCTACAGAATTTTAGTTGTACTTTGGTTTCTCCATGGGTTTGCCCTTTATAAGATGTCCATAAAAGTACCTACATAAAATTTGTGCCATTGTGCAGATTAAGCAAATAACACATTTGGTTCTGTAGGTAATTTTGCCATTATAAGACTAGAAATGGAGAGGCTGGAGAGATGGCAGCTCAGTGGTTAAAAACTCTGACTGCTCTTCCAAAGGTCCTGAATTCAAATCCCAACAACCACATGGTGACCCACAACCGTTCGTAATGAGATCTGATGCCCTCTTCTGGGGTGTCTGAAGACAGGCTACGGTGTACTAACATATAATAAATAAATCTTTAACAAAAAAAGAATAGAAATGCTTTTTTAAATTTTTAACAAATCTTTAACAAAAAAAGAATAGAAATGCTTTTTTAAATTTTTAACAAATCTTTAACAAAAAAAGAATAAAAATGCTTTTTTTAAATTTTATTCTTAGTGTGTTTTCATATGGTGTGTTTGTGTGTGTGTGTGTGTGTGTGTGTGTGTGTGTGTGTGTGTGAGTCGGCTCTTTCTCACCTCTGCAGCGTTTTGGTCCTGAGCATACACCTTTAGGTGTGGGCAGTCTCTTCAGCTTTTCGCATTTTTATGAAGAGTCATTTTTATTTTATGTGTCTGGTGCTTTGCCTGAATACATGTAAGTGCACTGCATTTATGCTAGGTACTCAGAGCCCACGGAGGACACCAGATCCCTCGGAAGTGAGATTTTAGACATTGTGACCATGCAAGTGCTGGGAACAAACCCTGTGTCCTCTGCAAGATCTACTGAGCCATCGGTGCAGCCCTTGTGTTTAAATTGTCACATGGTCCTTGTATGTTGTCCTCACTTTCATAAGCACATCTATATAAATGGACACTCTGAGCATGTTCCAGCTGCTGGTCTCTCCCCTTCCCTTTCTCATGCTGTCGGGATTTTAAAATTAGTTTTTGTTTAGATTAGATGTTAGTCTCCTCAGGAGCTGTTAGTTCACGGAGGCTGCTTTTTCTTTCTGCCTTGTATGGGAGCTAGGGGATCGGAACTAGTACATCTTGTTCACTGTCAGCCACACAGTGCTGGTTCCTCCTGCCTCTGCTTCTCCAGTTGTGAAATTGCAGGCATGAGCCACCATTGGTCTAAAAGTTAAGTCTTTTGTATTGTACCTTGGGGAAGGCAGGGGCAGGAGGTTGAGATGGAGTCTCTTTCCACAGCCCTGCTCTCCTGGAGCTTACTATGTAAAAACCAAGGTGGCCTACAGCTCATAGCCCTGCCTCTGCTTCCTGAGTGCGCCGCGCCACCATGCTCAGCCATTGGTAGCAGCCCTTGGTCTCGGTTCCTAACGTTGTATATGTCCTTCTGTTACTGTGCCTGAAAGAGCCAGGCATGGCAGCTGTGAGTTCCTTCCCGCTCTCAGGAGGCAGAGAGAGGCAGATCACAGGGATCAGGGCCAGCCTGGTCTACGTAGAAAATTCCAGTATAACTATGGTCACACACAGATACCCCGTCGCAACAAACAGACAAATCAACCAAAAAGGCCATATTCTGAAAATACAAACAGAAAACCCATTCAAAAGCATTTTCATTGCTATCACATACTACTTTGCTTATACTTATGAGAAATCGTTCCTTATATTCAGTTACAGCCAAGTTCTACATCTGAATCTATGGATCAACTCCTAAGCAAAAATAGAGAAGGAGAAAAGTCACGAGATTTGGTCAAAGATAAAACGGAAGCAAGTGCTAAGGATGGTTTCATTGACAACAGCAGCAGCAGCAGCAACTGCACCAGTGGCAGCAGCAAGACCAACAGCCCCAGCATCTCCCCTTCCGTGCTCAGTAATGCAGAGCACAAGAGGGGGCCGGAGGTCACCTCCCAAGGGGTGCAGACTTCCAGTCCAGCCTGCAAACAAGAGAAGGATGACAGAGAGGAGAAGAAGGACACAACGGAGTGAGTAACCTGGGCCTTAGCACATCCTCTCTCCAAGTAACCTGCTTTAAGGGGTTCTCTGTTTCACAAAGTAACTGGTACATAGAGCTGCTTTCAGAACTCTTAGGCGAATCTAGTCATTGGATTCTCAGCATTCTTCCCATTCTGTTTCACATGCAGCTGTGGTAGGTAAGAAAAGCTGCTTCCGTAGAGACACTGCTTACATTGGAAAGCCCTGTCTTGGGACTCTGGTTCTGCCTAACCCTGCTGCCTGCAAGGACTGTTTGCTGCCCCAGTTGAGGAAATGTTTAGTTGATACGCACATCTTTATAAATCTTACTTCTGTGCAGCTGGCATATTAAGGCACGTAAATAGACTAGTGGGTTAGCCTCAGACCTAAACACCACTCCCTTTTTGTGTTCTGGATAACAAAATAACACCCTAATTGTACTTGAACTTTCAGAATGATAGGTTGTTGAATGACTGGTTATTCTTGGTTTGCAGAAAAATTTTACTAGAGCAATGGTCTTTCCCAAGATTAAAGCATCTTGACACATTTAATATTGCTGCATATGCTACAGGTGGTGGAAGGGCCTTGTTAACACAGTACTTGGGCAACTGAGACTGTTGATCCTAAGTTTGAGGCTAGCCTGGATTCATTACAAAGCCTAGTCTTAAAAAAAAAAAAAAATTGGAGCCGGGCGGTTGTGGCGCACGCCTGTAATCCCAGCACTCGGGGAGGCAGAGGTAGGCGGATTTCTGGGTTCAAGGCCAGCCTTGTCTACAGAGTGAGTTCCAGGACAGCCAAGGCTACACATATAAACCTTGTCTTGAAAAAAACGAAAAATCAAAAAAAAAAAATTAGAAATACTATGAACTCATATCAGGCATCGGTGTTTTGTCTGCATGTCTGTCTGTACAGCACGTACTTGGTGTGCCTTCAGAGGCTGGAAGAGGTCAGATGCTGAAACTGTAGTTCTCCATAGATAGATGAGGCCCAGTCCTGTGGCTTCACCCTATTAGTTAGGCGCCCTGTTCAGGGTGCTTTCTATGGGGCTACTGCATTTGCAGTTGAAATACACCTTGATTGCTTTTGAGAGATTGCTTTTTGAGAGTTTCATTGGTTTTAATTTGTTCTTATGATTAGTTTCTTTGTCACATTAAGCAGCAGAAGTGTGTGTCTCAGTGAAGGAGACTAACACGGAGGAATTACTCGGATCTATGTCAGCCATCCTCCGAAGGCTGAGTGTGGCAGAGTGGAGAAAGCCGCGGCTTCCCTGATGTTTCACTGGCCTGCCTGTTCTCTTTCTTATTTAGGCAAGTTAGGAAGTCGACATTGAATCCCAATGCAAAGGAGTTCAACCCTCGCTCTTTCTCTCAGGTAAGACCTTTATAGCTGGTTTCTGAAGAAGCTTCATTGTGGTCTTCATGGCTTTTCTCCTGAGCACCGGCTCAGCTGTAGGACACTGAGACAGTGTGTCCTACAGGCTTGTCAGTCATGCTGTGCTGCTGTAAGAACACGGCTGGGAGGAAGAGCCCAGAGTGTAAGCTCTTGATGAGTGAGACTGCCAGGCCCCAGACACTTGCTCCACCACACCAGAGTCCATGTCCTTAGCAAACAGGAGGCGAGGCAAAAGGGTCATGAGTTTGCTCAGTGTCAGCCATGTAGTGAGACCCTGCCCAAAAACACAACAATGAAAGAAAAAAATGGATGGACCTTTTCTGGTTCTTGTAAAATTACTACAATTTTTGTATGTTTTTCATTGATAACTATCTTGGCTTGATCAGATAGATATAGATGCAGTGCTGATATCAAATCTGTGCTTATACCAGCCTCTAACACTGAGAAATGTCTACAGCTTAAGTTTTTCTTTTTCTAACTCCTGGAAACTGAATAAAAAGTGCTAGTTAGAAACAAATTGGCAGAATGATTAGGGAGCTGCTGTGAAGATTGGTTTCATAGTTGCTTTTCATCTTGACCGAGTTGATGTTGAATTCTGTTTTTGTAGCCAAAGCCTTCTACTACCCCAACTTCCCCTCGGCCTCAGGCACAAGCCAGCCCATCCATGGTGGGTCATCAGCAGCCAGCTCCAGTGTACACCCAGCCTGTGTGTTTTGCACCCAACATGATGTATCCTGTCCCCGTGAGCCCGGGCGTGCAAGTAAGTCCCATGGTTAGGATTTGCTGGACACCGTAGCTTGCATTTAGCACAAGTGTCCTAGGTTGGCACTAACTGGACACCTGATGGTGGGGAGGGTTAAGAGTGGGTGGTGGGTAGGGGTTGGTGTATTGTATCATTAGCATGTGGATCTATACATCAGGATTAATTTTCAAGAAAATGGCTTACATTTACTATAGCCCAGAGTTGTTCCTTTTAGTTGTGGGTATTATTTTGAATAGCTCATAGGGAATCAGGAAAGCACAGGCCAGATCACATTAAAAGACAGAGATAGAATATATTGTTACCATGTGAATCTAATGCTGTGTTTTCAATCCCATCAAGCCTTTATACCCAATACCTATGACGCCCATGCCAGTGAGCCAAGCCAAGACCTACAGAGCAGGTAAAGGTGAGAATAGCCCTGCCTGTGTGCGTGTGTCTGCGTGCTGCATGAAGTAAGCCCCAGTGTGCAGTGAGAATTCACAGGGTGTGTGCTCACTTCTGATGGCCAGTGTGAGCATCACGTGACTCTTGATGAGCAGATATCACATAGTAATCATGTGAAAAAAATATGTGTAAACATTGTATATGGTGTGAGTATGTGCATGTGTGCACACAGTGTGCATGGAGGTTAAAAGAAGACTGTAAGAATTCTCCTTGGTGGGTTCTAGGATCAAACTCACATCATCGGATTTGGCCACATGTACCTTTACCTGATGAGCCATCTTGCCAACCCTGTAAATGTCCCTCCCCGTCCCTGTCCCTGTCCCCATCCCCGTCCCCGTCGCCTGCCTACCACCACCACCACCACAACACACACACACACACACAGTCTCTCCCTCTCCCTTTCTAACCTTGGCTAGCCTGGAACTTACTATATAGACCAGGCTTTCGTACAATTCATATAAATCTGCTTGCCCCCCACGTGCTGGCATTAAAGGTGTGCCCACCACACCTGGCCTTCTTTTTAAAGATGCATTTTGAGACTGGCACACGCACTCCAAGAGTGCTGCTGCTCTTGGAGATGACCCAGGCTTCATGTCCAGCTCCCACAAGGTGCCGCACAGCTTACCTACCTCCAGTCCCAAGGAATTCAGTGCCCTCTTCTGGCCTCCATGCACACCACGTGTACACATAGTATATTGACATACATGTAGGCAAAACATTCATACACATATCTGTCTTTTTATTTTTGTTTTCTATATATGAACATTTGGCCAGCGTGTTTGTACTTGTACTGTATGGACGCAGGGAAGCCAGAAATGGGCAGTAAAACCCAGGACTGGTACCCAGTCAGCTGTGAGCTGCCTGCCATGCACGTTCTGGGAACCTGCATGAACTCTGACCTTAACTGATAAGCCATCTCTCTAGACTCTATTTGGTATTTTCTGCCAAAAGAAATACATTTTAGAAATTTCAACCTGAAGTCTAAATTGAAATTTTAACAGGATTGGTTTGGTTTATTTGGAATTGTTTTCAGACATAGTCTCACTGTGTAACCCTGACTGGTCTGGAACTGGCTATGTAGAGCAGGTTAACCTCAAACTCCATATCGATCCTCTATCTCTGTAATACCTGGAATTAAAGACCACGTACCACCACACTGGCTGGTTTTCTTTTTTGGATTAGGTTGTTTCGAGACAGGGTTTCTCTGTGTAGCCCTGGCTGTCCTGGAACCCCTGATCTTGCTTTCTGTCCTCAGGTTCTGAGCTTCATGCCTGTACCACCCGCAGGGCTGAAGTCAATTGTCTTACGCTTGGCATCATTGCCATCTGTAACTGGTATTTTTTTCTACAGTGGGGAGAAGTCTATTGCTGACTGTGGGTGCTCATTAGCAATCATTAGACTTAGTAGTAGCAACCCTTTAGTTGATTAGGATGATGAAAAAGATCTCCAAATATTGCCACATGGCCTCTGTTGGGCAAAATTGCTCCTAACAGAGAGCCAATGACATGTGAAGTGGCTAAAGTATGGTTCATGCAAAGTGTAATCTGAATATCCATTGACTTGTGGAGAAACACACTACAGCCAAGTAAATATAATATCTTTTGTGAGGCAGGTATCTGGGGCTAGTGTGTTTCTCGTCGCTTTGTATGCATGTATTTGCTTTGCAAAGGATCCCAAACCAACCTCAAAAGCTGAGGCCCTTGAATGTCTGCTGTCCTCGCCTCTACTTCCCTTGTGCACCAAGTCTAGTCATGCACTGTCTCTGCTGGTTCATGCGCAAAGATACAACACAAGTAGTGAAGAGATTTTTACTGAGATTAACTAGGCAGTTTTTTATTTGATAAAAGTAATATTTAGGTTTATGGGGGGGGGGGTTCCCCACCGAATCAAATACCCTTTCCTTTTTCTAACAATAGCAGTTTCTTTAAATGTTCAGCCAATCTTTTTCAATATTTAAAGTAATAAACACATCGATAAAAAATAGTTGCTATAGATCTGTTGCCCGAGTAAGCAAGCCATGTTACGTGTTCTTTGTGCTGTACCCCTTGTAAGGCATGCAGTTCCTCCCGGAGTTAGCATGACATCAGGAACAGACATGACAGCTACAGTTGATGTGCCATTTGTGATGTGAGCATTACACAGGCCTTCCTGCCTCTGTTTCCTGGGTGTGGGATTAAAGATTTGCTCAGCTCTTAGCTGACATCAAGAGAAGGAACCTTCATAGGAATATGGAAGCAAACATACATTGCACACAGAAAGCAATTTTTCCTTTCTTTTTGTGCAGTGTGGGGATGGTGTTAAGTAGAAACCTCCTGCTTGGTGTACTCGGTACTGTATGGTAGCAGAGGAGACAGAGGGGAGCGGCTGGTGGAGCTGTTTGGTGCAGAAGTCCTAAGCTTAGTGGCTCTGACAAAATGCAACTGGGCTGGGAGTAAAGCAGGAATAGAGTGATGGGTGTTGGGTTTGTATCAGCTTTTCTGTCATCTGTCTGTCTTCGGAAAGGAACCTTTCATGACCTTAAACATGTTATAATTTGGAGTATCAGACAGTCCCTAGGGTCTCCTCCCATCGTAATACCATATTCTATGCTATGAAAACCAGGTGAAGGGAAGGTCCCTGCACAGCTAAACTCTGAAGGATGAATCACTTTCCTGGAGCTGACTGGAACGAGAGCTCAGAGCAGCTGGAGAAGGGTGGGAGCTGGGTAAGACAGCTTTGAAAGGCAGGGCCAGAGTCGGGTCACACAGAGCCTTGTAGACCACACAGATGCATGACTTGTACTGAAAAGGTTTTCTTTCCTTTTAATACATTTCCTTTTTCTTTACTGCAGTACCAAATATGCCCCAACAGCGACAAGACCAGCATCATCAAAGCACCATGATGCACCCTGCCTCTGCTGCAGGGCCGCCCATCGTAGCCACCCCGCCCGCCTACTCCACTCAGTATGTTGCCTACAGCCCTCAGCAGTTTCCCAATCAACCTCTGGTCCAGCATGTGCCGCATTATCAGTCTCAGGTAAGGCCAGGGAGCCCAACGCACTTCCCTCTGAAGAAAAGCATCTCGTTTCCATTGTTTGTGTTTATGGGGTTTTTTGGCTTTGTTTTATGGATAGTTAAGGAATTGGGGCCTTTTAAATGTGTTTCTTTTTTTTATGTGTACGATTATTTTTTGCATGTTTTAAACCACATGCTGTGCCTAGTGTACTTGAAGCCTGTTGGAGAGGGCACATGATGCTCTTGCAGACGGTCCCGGGGCTTAGGTATTGTCCCCATACCTATTTCAGAAGATACTTTGGTCTCCATGGACATCTACATACACACAAAGAACAAATATACATAAAGAAAATAAATCTTAAAAAGAAAAAATTGAAACGGAAGCATCCAAGAAATAGAACTTTGAAATGTTTCTGGGAACCATAGAGCTGGGATTCAGAAGAGACTGGGACAGAGCAGTGGCTCAGTAGGAGTCGTTTCCTGCTGGGGACGGGGCCAGGCTTGCTGCCCAGCACGTGCATGGTGGCTCACAAGGTAGAACTTAATTACTGTTCCAGGGCATCCGATGCCTTATTCAAGCCCCTTCCAGCATGACACATGTGCATGCATACACCCGAAACACATACATAGGGAATCTTTAAAAAAAGAATCTTAACTAGATTTCACATCACTAATTTGGCATAATGAATGTTCTCTTGTCTAAATACAGCATCCTCATGTGTACAGTCCTGTCATACAAGGTAGTGCCAGGATGATGGCACCACCAACACATGCTCAGCCGGGTTTAGTGTCTTCTTCAGCCGCTCAATTCGGGGCTCACGAGCAGACGCACGCGATGTATGGTAGGAAACATTTTATTGTCTCTTCTCTGTGTGACTGTAGTTCTACAACTCTATAAAGATACTCTGTTTTAAGAATAGCCTGAGGTAGGAATAGTGGGGTGACTGGATCCTGGCTACTAGTGGTAGTGGGGAGACTATAAAATACAGGATCATTTGAGCTGAGGGTGAGAGACAGACCTGGGCAACAGAGAGACCCTACTTCAAAAAAACTTAGTAAAAATAACCTGACTCTGACAGTGAGTGTTGAGAGTCTTAAAACAAAAGCAAACTTATGTCAGACTTACTGGTAATTCATCTCTACTTTGTACCTGCATCCCTCTGTCTTGATATGTTTCTCCTTTAGAAAACGATGAGCTGGGCATGGGGGTGTGCACTTTCAATCCCAGCTCTCGGGGGTTCAGGGCAGAGGCAGGCAGATCTCTGTGAGTTGGAGGCCAGCCTGGTCTGCAAAGCAAGTCCAGGGCAGTCAGGGCTATATCGTAAGACCCTGTTTCAGAGAGGAAAAACAAACTGACAACGTGTAACGAGAGAGCATCTTTTGGGGGAACGCTGTACTTTCCTTCTTCCTGCCCCAGGTCATTCTCCTTATCCTGCCTAAGCCTTGTGGGAAAGGGTGTATCATAGTGTCTTTCCTACTTCCTGCATCTTACTACGCAAAGTCAGTCGCCTGATCGCCTTACAGTATGCTTTTTACAGTCACCTTAAATTACTCTCCACGTTAAATGACAGCACTATACAAACTTAACACACACATGTTTTTCCTAGTGACATTTGAATTCTTTGGAATGTTAGATAAGGTTGGGTGACTCCTCAGTTGAGAAGTGTGCACCTTGGGACTGAGAGTGGGAGCGCACGCAGCCGTGCACTCGCTGTGTCTCATCCTCTTAGCTGGATGCCTCAAGTGAGCATGTGCGGGGCAGTAAGGTCTGCGATCTGGTAAACGTGATCATTCCTGATGCTTTAACGTTATGCAGGCTAAGAGGAGCATTGGCCACCCGACGTGTACTGAGCAGGGACCCATGCCGTGGGAACCCTTGCCTTTATAAAACCCTGAGGTCTTCTGGTTCCACGTTTGGTCACAGTCATCCCCATTGTCATGAGTTTGTACTGGGTATATGAGAGAGCAGGGCGAGTGATGTGTTTGGGAAGCGGTCAGTCCGTGGCCTGGCGTGGGAGAACGCCTATAAATCTCAGCTCTGTGGGCACCGTGAAAAAGGAGGATCCAGTATTGAGAACAGTCTGGGCGGTGTAGTAAGACCCTGACTCAGATAAAAGTCCTCCTGTGTTTGGATTAATAGAGTGACAGCCTGACCTGGTTTATATTTTCATCATGATGTGTCTGTCCTTCAGCATGTGGTCAGTTGTACTCTCTGGGATTAGATCAGACCTTGTGTGGAAAGGCGCTGGTGGTATCGCTTGCTGGCTCGTGCACCATTGCATGCATTTCCAGCCTTCTAGCTTGTTAAAAGGCTTGGTTGCCGTTCTTCTGTTAGGACACTGCTGAGTACTGCATGATTCAGAAGGAGAAGAGACACCTCTTTCCTGCTGTTTCTGGCATGCCCTCCCACTGGATTAAGAGGACACTTTGGAGCTGAAATTTGTAGTGCCTTTAGGAACAGTCACTGTGTGGCTGCCATTGCAGTGCTATGTGGAAGCCACCTCCCGGGCTACTGATATGGATGTGCCTTTGTCAGGCAGGTCTTGTATAAAAAGCACTCTAGGAAAAGCATTGTTTGCGGGATTTTCCCACAGTCACAAATTATTTTTTAATATGTTGACACAAGTTTGTCAGTACCTTGGCTGCTCCATAGATCAGTTACACCAAACATATACACTGTTTGAAAACTGTTGTATGGAAATGCTAATTTTGTGTTCTTTTCCTTTGAAAAGTATGTCTTTTATATAACCCAAGAAGTCAGACACTTGAAGATGTTGATTTACAGTGCAGTGATGAGTTGTCCTCAGTCCTGCTGCTGATCTGCCTTTTTGTTGATCATTACTGCTGTGGTCAAGGCAAAGGCCCTCCTTGTGTTGAGGAGGACTGCATGGTGTCACCGTGTACTCTCTGAGGAAGGACTGACTTCTATTAGCATTCTCACTTTGTTGCCTCTGCCCTCCGAAGTGGTCACTGTAACTTCTGTTCTCCTCATAGCCAGTCTCCTGCTCATCTCACTGGGTATTAGAGCAATGGTTTCATTTTCAGAAACAATGATAGCACTGTCTGAATGACAGGTCATCCAGAAGAATTGAATGTTTCTTACTATCCCCACTCACACTCCTCCAAAAAAAGACAGGGTCTCTATATAGCCCTGGCTGTCCTTGAACTTGCTATACAGGCCAGGCTGGCCTTGAATTCAGAGATTCACCTGCTTCTACCTCCCAAGTACTTGGATTAGAGGTGTGAACAGCCACACCAGCTAAATATTTTTAACATGTATAGTTTAATGCAGATAAGTTTTTTTTAAGTACAAATAAACATACAGAAATAGAATTTCCCATAATCCTTCTGCCCGACATCTACTTGTTAATATTCATATATTATGAATATTAGACAGACACATTTTAGTATGAATAGTGTGATACTTAAATTTATATTTTTATGAAATGAACCTTGGGATTTACTACCCAAGGGCCTGTGGTGACATTTGTGTTGCTGTCAAAAATTATGTATCATGAATTTGCTTAAATACTGTTTTATCTGGGTACCTTGCTTATGTCAAGGCTGTTTGATGGATGCCATGTTGGTCTTTTTATCAGTTAATGGTTCTCTATCAGATAATAATCTTATTCTTTTTATTTAAGCAAGTCAGCGTGCGGACTTGCTACCTCAGTACAGAAGGAAAGCCTTCCGGTTCAGTCCTGTTCGCTTGTAAATCTCTGCAGCAATGCTTATTTACAGTGCTGGCCACCCCTGTCAGAACGATCCGTGCCTGAATACAAAAGATCACTGAATATGTCGGCCTTTCCAGAACACCAGGAATGCACACCTCAAGAGGCTAATTTACCTTTCTATTTCCCAAATTCAGCATGTCCCAAATTACCATACAACAAGGAGACAAGCCCTTCTTTCTACTTTGCCAGTGAGTTGGGTTTTTTATACTAATTTTAATTACACAGTAAACACTATTTAAGGGATATGTGTTAAAGTAGCTAACTTGTTGGAGAATATTTTCTTTGACCAGACAGAATCATTCAAAGTATGCATGTCTGGGCTGGGGATGTGACTTAGTGGTGGAGTAGCTTGCTCTAGCATGCATCAGGCCCTAAATTCATTCCCTAGTACTAAAACAAAAAAAGGTAAAGAACTTTGGCTCTGTTTATATGGTTCAGACTTTTGTCAGAAGAACTATGTCTTAGCTTAAGAAAAGACTGAGTTCTTTCAGGAAGCAGTTTTGAATACAATGCAAGAGTGTAACTGTGTGGGAAATATCTTATGCCTTCCTCATTCTGGGAAGCTTTTTCTGAACAATAGATAGTATTTTATACTGTATCTCAAGCTTGTGTAAAGCTCATTTGTAGTACCCTGGGACTACAGAGTGGTGTCCTTACTGCAGTCCCTGTAGTACAGGGCAGATGAAAGTCGTTAGACAGTTCTTCTCTGTGTTTGCATGATTAGAGGCTTAAAGTCTTGGGAGCAGGTATACTCATGGTGTCGAGCTTCCTTCAGCACGAGAAGGCCTCAGGAAGCACAGAATGCGATCTAGGCCACCTTCTTCCCTAAGTGAACCCGAGAGATGAATTTTCCCTAATTCCACGGGGCATTGTTTTAAAATGAAGCAGATGATAGGCTTTGGTAGGCTAATTACTAAGAGACCTTTTAGGAATGTATGTTGCTTATGTCACTTTGTATGAAACATGAGTTCTAACAAACATTAAGATTTAATGTTCTTAAATTAGGGACTACATTTTGGGCTATTTTGGAATGAGTACTCATCAATAGGGTTTTAGAAACATTTTTACCTTAAATTTTCATTAATTGTGCCAAGCCAAAGTTAGTTGCTACTTTTTTGGTGCCTGGGATAAGTTACCAAGTAGCGTCCTTTCAGAAGCTCTTGGAAAAGTAGACTTGTTGAGAATGTACATGAGGATTTTAAAGACACAGTTTTGAGGTCTCCAATGCAGTTATCCTAACCATCTGTTAGGATAGCATGGTCTGTTACAGTCATAGTCACTTTCCTGGCAAATGACTGGAAGGTCTTGAATCATCGCCCCTAAGTACTGACAGCCTGAGCATAGCTTCCTCATGAAAGGAGTCTGCCTCACTAAAGCCTGTGGCTGTTGTTGGGGATCTTGTAGCCTTGTTCTGCCTTAGTCCACTGCTATTTTGCCTTGCCTTAGTTTGATGTCTTTTATCTCCTCTGCCCCCTAAAATGTGCTCCTTGAGTTATATCCCCCTTTTGGAATTACTGAAGTTGGAGGATCCTGTTCTGCTTATTTTCAGTGTTTCCAACTGCTGGTGATCACCAGTGACCTGTGCGTCTCAGGTCAAGACGATAGAGCCTGTTTACACATCCAGCGTCTGGCCCTGTGGACTGAAATCGCTTTTGTTAACTTGACTTGGGGACTGTTTCTGAGATCTAGTTAATGTTAATCTAGTTATTTGACATATTTAGAATTTTAAATACTTAAGTCAAGAAGCACTCTGCTCTCAGGAGACCACTTGAGCCTTGTAAGTATAATTTAGCTGCTGATTTCAGAGCTTCTGAGATGGTTCATAGTCTTTCTAGTTTCCCAAGTAGTTAAATTAACCAGTAGAGGAGAAGGCATCTAATTCCGCCCTTTGCTGGAAGCCCTGCTTGCCATTCTCCCAGGACCCCACTCTTGCGCACAGACCCCTGTGTCTTCTCTTTTTGTTGTTTGATAATTTCCCTCTCCTGCTTTTTATTGCCCTTAGCTTTGCTGCTGGTGGGAAGTTTCCATTTCCCCAATTTTCACCTTGTATTCAAGGGAAAGGATTGGATAAGGTGCTTGTGTTTGGACTCTTTGAGCCAGAAAGTGAGCAGATGAAAACATTTCTATGGGCGCTCCTGTAAGTGCTTTGTTAGGATGCTTGCATGTGGGCCGGAGAAGCAGCTCCACAATGCACAGCACTTGGCCTTGGGTCCCAGCACCCAGCAGCTGCTCACTGTAGTTCCGTGGGATCCTGTACTCTGTTCTGGTCTGTGTGAGCATTGCACATATGTGTGTTGCACAGGCAAAACACTCATATACACACAATAAAAATAAATCTTTTTAAAAGATGTATAATAGGGGTAGGAAGGTGGCTCAATGATAAAAATGCCCTTTGGTGAGAGCCTGGCTACTAGCATATCATCTCCAGAGTCTCCGTAAGGGTAGAAAGAGACAACTTCCTCTGCTGGCGTGCACAGGAGAGCCGAGTCACCTTTTTTCACTCCATCTCCCTAGCCTTAAAATGCCCTTATATATAAAAACAAAATTCAAAACTGGGTATGGTAGCAGAATTATGACCCCACTATGTGAGGAGCTAAGGTGAAGGGCCTCTTAGAAGTCCAAGGTCACTTCTGCTGCTGTTGAGCTGGAGGGTTGCTTGGGCTTCACCAAGCCCTGCCTCTGATTGATTATTAATTATTAAATCTTAAGAACATGGCTAAGAGTGTAGCTCAGTGTAGACTGTGTACTTAGTATGCAGGAGGCTCTGGGTCCAATCCTCCATGAACTCTGAGTAAGTGAAGAATACAGCTAAGTGATCCTGACCCTGGCAGGCTATGGTGTCCTGGGGAGTCCACTGGGAAGATGGGGCTGAGTGGTAGGGCCCCGGTCAACTTAAGCTATAAAGGAAGGTAAAGCAAACAAGGAGGGAGGAAGGTCTTTAATTCTCTTTCCAGATGACAGTATCAAGACTTGCCCATTTTCCCAGTTGACAAATGTAATTCTGAGACTTGATGGACACAGTTACTGTGACTGCGGTGGCCGCGTTCCCACAGCATTTTGCTGGAGTTTCCTTCAGAGTTCTTTGATGTTTTCCCACCCATTCTGGGACTGTAACTCAGGGCCTTCTGCACAGAGCTCTGTGCTGAGTTCTGTCTCCAAGCCTTTTACTTATGTTTTTTTAAGCTTTTTTCTCTTCTGAATACTTGAGCTTCTGTACCCACTGTCTTTATGAACTCCCATAAGTAGACCTTCAGGATTGCTTTCCCGCAGTCGGACTTAAAATTGCTATAAAGGAGACTCTTAGGGAACACTGGATGGCATGCAGTGTTTGCCTTTAGAATGCGACACTTGCTCCAGCAGTCACCATCCAGCCGCCTAGTCTGCAGTTGCAGACCCCGTCTCTAAAAACAGAAGTCGTTCTTAAGTGCTATAGTGCTTGGGGGTGGCTTCTCACAATCAGTGAAGTAGAAAACGGACTGCTCTTCCTGACTCAGTGAAAACATTGTGACATTAGGCTGCTGTGGTTTTCTCATTACACATCTGTTGACTAATACAGTCGGGGAAACTTTACCAAGATCTAAACACAATTGCCATCATCAGTCTCACCTGGATTGAGGGACACTGGTGAGGCCTGTCGCCTTGGTGATTGCATACACAGGTCATGCCAGCTCTGGCATTCTGCTTTGCCCTCTCAGATGCATTTGTCACTCAAGACCACACATTGGAAATAGAATGCCCTGCCCTGCCCTGTGATGCCTCAGGAATGTCCCTCACCCTCTATACCAACCAGCTGGTACACAGCCAGCGTCCTCCAAGCTGACTGTTCTTGGGAGTGTTGGCACTAACCTTAAGTGGTTTTGCTTCTCTGCCACACCATACCTGTGTTTGCTGACATATTACCTAAAGTGCATGAAACTGTGACAACATCTGTGTGTGGACTTGGTTGTGGAAGGCTAAGGGCTAAGGGTTCAGTACTGACATATAAACACACACACAGACACACACAGACACACACACACATATATATGGCTTGAGAGCACCCAATTTTCTGCCTGATGTTTAGTTTGCGCCCATGAGCTGTGAAGAGTCACAGGAGCAGTGAGACCTTCCTGGGCTTTTCATCCCCAGGCTGCTGTTCTGTAAAGGCACAGGTTCACTTAATACTTGATTTCCTTGTTTGGTACCAAGGTGGGGCCCCTCCTAGATGGATAAATAGCTGCTGCTGGGTCTTTGTCATTATAGTCACATTTTAAGTTAAGTGTTAAGAAAAACCTGTTCCTTTGGTATTTTTTCTAGCTAACAGGATGGGGTGGTTTCATCTCCAGGCTTTTTGTTAGGAGCTCCTCAGTAGGGAACAGAATAGTGAGTGGGTACAATGTTTGACAGAGTTGATGGCAGTGACGCTGTCCTTGCTCCCAGCTTCACTGGTGTGCATACGGGAACTATTCCAGGACAGTAACATGGTGACATAATCAGATGCTGAGCTTGAGAGAGAGAGACTGCCTGTCTTCATGTGGGCCAGTGTCTTTGTTGTTGTCTGAGTAAATTTAAACTAGCTTGGTGTCAGTGTAGTGTAGAGCTGCAGCACGTGGGTCACATGCTGGCCTGTGAAGCAGAGCCCTTCCATCTACTTTGCAAACTGTGCCTGCTCTCCACAGCTGTAGAGAACGGCACTGCCTGGGTTATTTTGTAGTGGTAGGGAAAGCACTGTGAATTAGGCACAGCGGCTGACAGTGGCCATTGTCGTGTGTCAGTTATACACGTTCCTTTTCCTTTTCCCTCAGTTTCCACCGGCTCCCTCGCTCAGCAGTATGCACATCCTAATGCCACCCTGCATCCACATACTCCCCATCCTCAGCCTTCGGCCACTCCCACTGGACAACAACAAAGCCAGCATGGTGGAAGTCATCCTGCACCCAGTCCTGTTCAGGTAAGGAGAGGCATGGCCTGTGCGTGCACAGCTGCTCCCTTGTCCCTGCTACTTAGTAGACTCCATGTGATCAGGGCTGCCATCCTTAAGTATCTGCGAGTAGTTATGGGTACACAGAAGGTCTTGAAAATGTCATGTTGGGTAGGCCATTCCCTAAGGGTGAGTGTCAGAAACATTGTTAAAAAGCCGCTTGATCTCAAAGTTCTCGGTTAAGTCTAAGGCACTCTGGAATTGCATACCTGAAGGAAGCCAAGCCATAATGTTGCCTTCCCGTTGGCTCCTTACTCACATGTGCTAATGGGGCAGCTCAGGCCTCCTTTGGACTTGTAATTGCCCACCTGAGACTTGGGCTTGAGGAAACCATCTGGACAGGAGATATTTCGTGCTCTCCTCTGTACACCTCCCTGGGGTGTGATGGGCTGTGCTGGCCTGTGGCCTTCACTCTATGACGTTTCCCATTGCTTCACAGCACCATCAGCACCAGGCCGCCCAGGCTCTTCATCTGGCCAGTCCACAGCAGCAGTCGGCTATTTATCATGCGGGGCTGGCACCAACACCACCTTCCATGACTCCTGCCTCTAATACACAGTCTCCACAGAGCAGTTTCCCAGCAGCACAACAGACAGTCTTCACCATCCATCCTTCTCATGTTCAGCCGGCATACACTACCCCACCCCACATGGCCCACGTACCTCAGGTAAACCAGCACTAGCCACGTTTTTGTGAAGGCCACATAGGGAATGGTGGTGGTCAGAGAGGCAGCAAGGAGCCAGTTGCTCCCCAAGCCAGGAAACCCTGTGTGTGGTGCCATCTGCCTGTCTGCCCTTCCTGCTTAGTACGTGACCTTCTGGCCCTCAGTGAATGTTGCTATGACTTTGTGATGGATCAGTGAAATTGTAATTTAGCATTTCCCAGCTGAGACCTTCAACCTCTGAGTCTGGAATGCACCCCAGTCCTCTCCTCTCTGTGTCTGCTTCGCTACGTCTCTCTGGCTTCACCACTGTGTGTATATGTGTACACAGACAGACACCTCTACACACGCGCACATGGGGATCTGAGAGCAGGATGCAGGCACTGCTCTGGGCCTGTTAGTTTGAGTGGTAGTCACACAACTTCTGAGAAGTGTCCCAGCTGTTTTGCCTGGTTACTTCTATCTGCTGTGATCCTATGTTGTGTTTCCAGAGCTTGGGTCTTGGACGGTGGTGCAGTATAACTGAAGCCCCAGAGTAGCCCCAAGATCATCTGGAGCTTTCTTTCCCCGAGTGTAAAGTCTGAGGTTGAAAGGTGTGGTTGCTGATAGAGCCAGGACAGCTGGGCCATGGGGAGGCCCTCTCTGTAGCTATTAGCGTAAGGTGGCTGTATCAGATGTCTGCTACTTTTGATCACAGTTCCCTGAGGCGGGTCTCACTTAGAAGACTTAGTGAATGATTCCATTTCCTGTCTCAGTGTGCCAGTGAGGCTCTGGCAAGGTGTGAGCTAGAGATGCCGTGTAGTTGGGTCTCTTGAAGAAGGCTAGCTTGTTACTGTCCTTCCCCCAGAGCTAAGGGTCTGTAGAATAGCTCCTGTTGGTTGGCTGGCAACAGTGGGGAGGGTAGCCAGTTTGGTCAGTGTGCTTTGGTGGAGTGAGATTTAAGAGAATCAGGGCCCTGTAAGTGTCCAGCAGAGGTTGTGAATTCATGTGTACGATGGGCTCACGCCAAACCTCTCTCATGTGTTTGTGTAAGAAGAGTAGGAGGCTAACAGGGAAAGCAGAGAGCCACGGGCCTGTTTGAAGGTGTGAACCAGTGCTTCGCTGGGGTGATGGTCTAGAGCAATGCACAGGATGGGAGGCAGGAAGCAGCCTCTTCCTGCTCTGCCCACTCCCTGCAGAGCCGAGGTTGAGCTTACCGACCAGTTAGCTAACATCACCTTTCTAACTTAAATTTGCTGCCACTTGGAACGGAGCACAGGGTTGACCCAACTTGAGATTACTCTGTCATCTCAGTGGAGCCAGTAACTGCAGCCTTTGCCCCATCAGCTAAGCTTTTAAAGGGAGGGGCCTAAGTGCTGCTTCACCCTCCTTTTGGGGAACCCATCATGACTGAGGAAGGGCGGAAGAGGAGAGACTCAGGAGGCTGCGGAGGGTGCTGGGGAGGCAGTCCCCTCACAGCCCTTGTCAGTTGCTTTCTGACTTGAAAAGGGCATTGATATCTTTGGCCATGCACCGTAGCAAGCTAAAAAAGTGCCCTTCCCATCCCAATAGAGGCCTGCTTTTGGTGAAGACCTTGCCCTGTGTGGTAATCTGAGCAGACATGTTGGGGACTAGGAGGCTGTAGCCAACTTCCCCATCTTAGTCGTGCAGGATCTACCTCAAGGTGACCCAAGAAGTCCATCTTGCCCCTTCAAGAGCCCTAGTCCAATGAGAGGAATAGTTGACTTGTTTAAGAAGGAGATGTTGCCTGTATGCGTAAAAGAGCTCTCTGTTTCAGGCTCATGTACAGTCAGGAATGGTTCCTTCTCATCCAACTGCCCATGCGCCAATGATGCTAATGACGACACAGCCACCCGGCGGTCCCCAGGCCGCCCTCGCTCAAAGTGCACTACAGCCCATTCCAGTCTCGACAACAGCGCATTTCCCTTATATGACGCACCCTTCAGGTGAGGCGTGTGTGTGCAGGGGCCGCCGGGCACCCCGAGCGTTCTGCTCGCTCGCAGAGGTAGAATGGCAGGCAGGACCAGTGCTTCAGGCTGCAAGCCTGACTAGCGAGGCCCATCCAGGTGTGCACAGGAGGGACCGTGACGGTCAGGGAGCGTCAGGCTCTGTGTGTGTTCTGCTGGTATCAGGGTTGGCTTGAGAAGCAGCAGCCTCATTCTGGGTAGCCGATGCATGCCGAGGACTCAGTTGGCCTTCCTGGTTATGTATGATAGGCTGGACAGGGCAGCGTGTTCCTTCCCGAGTCCTTCATAGGCTGATGTGGGGGGTTTCTGCCCATGGCCAAGTTTGATTGTAGCTTGGAGAAGAGCACTGGTGAGCACGCGCTGTGTGCGGACTGGTCTGAGTGTAGATTTAGCCCAGCCTGTGCCCTGACACAGGACGCCCATGATGTCTCGTACTGATGCTGCTGTGACGACACCTGTCTTCCCTGTGACTTGGAAAGCATTGGTGCTTGGCTAGCATTAGTGGGAGGGGGTGTGAAGGCCTGTGCTCCACAAGCAGCAAGTCCAGGACTTGTATCTGAAGTGATTTTACGTCTGACTGGTTTGTTTCTCCTCACCCCCCTGCCCTCCCCAACCCCACCTTGGCTGCAGCTGGGGGGGGGAGAGGGGGGGCAGCATAAAATCTCCAGTCTTACTCACTAGCACTAGAGTAGTTGACAGTCATGTGCTGCAGACACTAGGCTGGTGGGCAGTTGGTGCCTGTGTTGTTTAAATAGCCACTTTTCTTTTTTACAGTACAAGCCCACCACCAACAGCAGTTGTAAGGCTGCCCTGGAGGAACCGAAAGGCCAAATCCCCTCCTCCCTTCTACTGCTTCTGCCAACTGGAAGCACAGAAAACTAGAACTTCATTTATTTTGTTTTTTAAAAAAGATACACTGATTTAACATCCGATAGGAGTGCTAACAGCTCACTTGCAGTGAGGCTATTTGGACCGAGTAGAGGCATGTAGGACTTGTGGCTGTTACGTAATTCCATGTGCTGTTGCAGGGTCCTGCAAGTGCCCAGCTCTGCTTGCTCAAACTGGAAGTTATTTATTTTTTAATGGCCCTTGAGAGTCATGAACACATCAGCTAGCAACAGAAGTAACAAGAGTGATTCTTGCTGCTATTACCGCTTTAAAAAAAAAAAAATCAAGACTTGGAACGCCCTTTTACTAAACTTGACAGAAGTTCAGTAAATTCTTACCGCCAAACTGACGGATTATTATTTATAAATCAAGTTTGATGAGGCGATCACTGACTACAGTGGTTCAACTTTTAAGTTAAGGGAAAACTTTTACTTTGTAGATAATATAAAATAAAAACTAAAAAAAAAAATTAAAAAATAAAAAAAGTTTTAAAAACTGCTACCTAGTTAGTAGTGTGTGTCTGTGTTGGCTCCTGCTGCTGTGGGAGGCAGACCCAGGGCAGGCAGGCTGGGTGCTTCTCTGCCTCTGAGGAGGTGCTGACCAAGTGGCTCTTCTTCTTCACCTTTAGTTCTGGCTCAAGGTATCTAGAAAAGGCCAAGACTGAGATTCCCTCTCGGGTGGATTAGCAGTTGGCTTCAGCAGAAAGAAGGCTGGCCAGAGGTGGGCAGCGCGCAGTGCAGAAGCCCACATGTGCGAGCAGTGCAGACCCTGTAAGCTTACTTTTCCTCTTCTACACAACAGGCCTGGTGGATCTGACTAGCTCAGTTGAGCTCTGTGGTACCAGCAGGGGGCAGAAGATACTTCTCTAAAAATGAAACAAAGAAATGTGACCAGGCCCAGGGCGTGTCCTTAGTGGCTAAGCACTTGTCTAGTAGCACAGAGCCTTGTTCCCTCCCTAGTGTGGCCGGGATAGGGGAGAGGGGTGGCGGGGGATGGACAGCACCGAACCAGGTTGGGCAGCCAGAAAGGAAGGCAAGTGGGAGGGGTGGGTAGATGCAGAGGTCATGGTTGTAATTCTGAAAACCTTTTTTAATTCACATACAGCAATTTGTACATTGTAGCAAAATTTGCATTATTCAAGAATAAGTTACTCATACATTACATAAAACAAAGATTTGCCAAATATCTGCTATAATGATAAAAGATGAGATCCCCCCCGTTCCTGTGGTCACAATGCTGCTTATTACGGCCACACGCTGGCCATTAGATGCGTCTTCATTAGGAGGCAGTAGATGACAAGCTATCATGTGGGGTTCATTTTTAACACCAAGATAACATTTAACAAGAGACCGAGCCCTCAGAGAAGAGGCGAAGCCTTAATTTAGGTTAAGAAACTTAGGTAAAGATAGTGTTGTGTGGCCCAAGATTGTAATGATCGCTATTCCTTTTTCCTACACCATCCAGAAATGATCAGAGGCAGAAGATTTATACAGATAAAGCCATATGGATTGCTGGTAAAGTCAAGGCAGGTTAGTTGACCTAACTCTTTGGTGCTGGTGACTTGTAGTTGAGTGCTCAGGAGAAGGAAGCATGGGTGTGGGGACTGTTGAGCTACATTCTGTCTGTAGAGGGCCAACAGACACTTCCCGCCTAGTGTGGCCTAACTTGCCAGTGATGGCCAGTAAAGACTGCTGGGGGTGGGAATGATACCTCCTGTTGACACACTGGTGAGGGCATCTGGCCTGGGGCCTCTCAAACTTGCCTGCCCCCTTCAGCCAACTGCACGTACTCTAGCAGAAAGAAAAGGTGTTGGCTTGCTGGGTGGTGGTGGCGCATGCCTTTAGTCCCGGCACTTGGAAGGCAGAGGCAGGCGGATTTCTGAGTTCGAGGCCAGCCTGGTCTACAGAGTGAGCTCCAGGACAGCCAGGGCTACACAGAGAAACCCTGTCTGGAAAAAACCAAATTCAAACAAACCAAAAACCCTGTCTGGGGGGTGGGGGGAGTGTTGGCTTAGTGTTGTCACTCTGTCCCAGAGTCATGAGAATACTTTTTTGTCTTACATTTTTTGGAAGGAAGCTGTCCCAGTGTGATTCTCGGCACTGTGGGGCAGAGATGCTGGTTTACAGCATCTGGCAAGTCTCTCTCCTGAAGGCCCAGGGGAAATGAGTGCCCCAAGTGTGAAGTTAGCTTAGCCTCTGGCCAACCATCCTATGTAGATTAGACTCTGGGCCACTGGTTGGATATTGCTTATATCTTTGGTTCATACCTTATGAAGGATGAAAGGATAGCTAGTTATCATAAAGATGGACCATGCATCTGCACCTGTCTGTGTAGGACCCACCTTGGTCTGTGACCATCGTGGTGAGTGTTCAAGAGGAGGTGCAGCTGCTTCCCTCACCAAAGCCCATGTGCTTGCGGAAGTGCAGAGGAACCAGATGAGGAGGTCAGTACTGTTGGCTTCAGCAGGGCAGCAGCATTGCCTCTGACGTGTCTAGGAGTTAAGTTGTGATTCCCTAAAGCACTGCTATAAGCATTGCTTATGCCCACGAATAGCCCACTCCAGTCCCTGTGAACCGTCCCTTAGGAAAGCTGACAGCATTGGCACAATCTAGATGGAAAGATTGAATGGATAGGAACAGTCTCCCACCAGTGACCCTGCCGCCACCGGACAAAACACTTAGCTGTTACAGGAGTGTCTACATAGCACAGTGCCAGCTCCCTTTTTGGCCCACAGAGGAGCCAGTCTCAAGCCACTAGATGTAGACACTGGGGGTGGGGCGGAGTCTATAAATACCGCTTCACTAGTCAAGCCTAGGAGCCCTTCCTTTTGCGTTTGTCTCTTCCCCCACCTAGTCATCCTGTCCACTGTGGAGCTGCTTGTAAAACAGTCTTGTTTTTAATGCATAAGGCACTGGGGTAGAATGTCCCTTGCCGCCACCCTCCCCTCTCTACAAGCTGCCTGGAATTCCCTGAAAGGGTGACACACTTCATTCTCTACATTAGGGAGGACAGTGGCTACCCTATAGCAGGCAACTATCCCGAGGGTGAGCAGACAAGGACATAGCATGCTGGCTGGGCTCAGGGTGAGTGAGGCATGGGGACTTCAGTCTGGCAGTCGGGGTCCTCAGAAGCTAGAATAGTTGATGGAAACCTGAATCCTTTAAAAATGATGACTCTGAGGTAAACTGTTTGAATCATTTTTGATCTTTAAGCTTGCCCGTCTGGCAGAGCTTCTGTCCTTTCCCTATGTGAGAATCCAGGGACTGTTAGTGTTTTGTGCTTCCTGGTGACCCTACCTGGTAAGAAGTCTGTCATCAGCTCTGCCGATTTCCACTGCCAGCTCTGGGCCTGCAGCCCCACCTCCTCTGGGTTGGGGACTAGGCCTAGGGTACCAGCTAGTGGCACCTGCGCACAAGAACTACATCTGTAAACAGTGGGAGAAAGCCAGGGACTAGCTGTGGCTGACAGCCGTGTGTGTGTGTGTGTGTGTGTGTGTGTGTGTGTCTGTCTGTCTGTCTGTCTGTCTGTCTGTCTGTCTCACAGAAGCAGGGCACATCTGAGCTGGAGAAGGCTGACTCAGGCAGCCTGTAGTTCTCTGGAGGGGAGGAAAATAGTTCCATTCACAAGTCTGCATCTCTGCACAGCTGTGAGAGAGGGGTGTACTGGTTGTCAATGGCCCGAAGGTGGCCCCGTGAAGAGTCCATTTCATAGTCTGAGTCCCGGGCACTGCTCACAGACTCAAGCTCCAGCTGCCGCAGACTGTCAGCCAGTTCCTCAGGAGAAGGCACCAGGTGGAAGATCTGCTCAGGGGGTGTCACTTGGCCAGGGAGAGCCTCCGCACCATGGCCGGTGCCGGGGGGACAGCCAGCAGAGCTGAGGTGGGGATGACCCAGCTCAGAGTCCCAGTGAGGAAGGGCAAAGGGGAAGAGGACAGTGTTGGAGGAACCTGGAGAGATGACATGGATGATGAGTCTTCAAAAAGCTTTGTGCACATGTGTGCTTGCTGCAACCCACCCTTGACCACGACCTGGGTTCCTACCTGGTGCCTGAGAGACGACTACCACGTAGCCAGAGAGCCGGACGTCACAGGCCGCCCCACATTCAAGTGGGATGGGGGAGCGCTGGAAGTGGCGGAGCATGTCCAGCACCGAGGGGAAGCGCAGATGCTGTACCCGGCACTGCCCGCGCTCTGTGAGCGCCAGGCGGAGGTGCTGTGGAAAGGGACAGAGGTCAGCCTGCTGCCCAGGCTGCATTTGCCGGCCCTAGTCCACCAGTTCCTGCCCCTACCTTGGCTCTGCCCTGTAAGTTGAATGTGAGTACGTATTCCCCTCTCCGGGACTCACTCTGCCGCACCAGGAACACACCGTGGGCATCAGGGCCCTGCAGCTGAACCAGCTGTGCGGCCCTCACCCTGGAGATAGGGCCATGGAACCAGGGGTAGCAGGACAGGAAGTGATCTGTTTTCTGGCAGGCTGGATCCAGCATTACCCCAGGTGAAGCACCTGGCGGAAAGATGGTGGTGGTGACCCGTAGGGGGGCCACATGTCCAAGGACACCCAGAGACCAAGGATCTGGCACATACCTTGGTCCAGGGAGTCAGTGCTTCCCCTTGGGGATCTAGCTGGGCCAGGCTCTGCCACTAAGGAAAGAGGTAACTCTGTGTCCAGGTGCTCCAGCCTGTAGGGAAAGGCTGGGTCAGAAGGAAGCCAGCAGGGACAACCAACACGACCCAAGGGTGGGCAGGGACAGTCCTCACCCTAGGCCTGCGCTTGCCCTGAGCTCTGCCAGCCATGAGTTCAGCTGCTGTTCATCTCCCACCTCAAAGATGATGTCTGTCTGGTCCTGGACCTGCAGAAAGGAGACACTCAGCTGTGCGTTTGAGGAGAGAACACCGTCTCCCAGGAGCCACAGCCCCGGCACTCACCTTCAGCACAAAGGTGTAGAGGTTGTCAGGCATCTCCAGGCGTGTACATGGTCGGACCTCCCGGATGCTGGAGCAGGCCTCTTGGAGCTTGGGCTTCGAGCTCTAGGATAGCAAGAGGGTCGGTCATTCGAGGCTCCCCCCACCCGTCAGGCCTCGCAGGTTGTCTCTCATCTCTCCAGAGGAAGGAGGCACAGAACATCCTTCTCATGCAACAGTTCTCAACAAGCTGCAAAAGTCATTTATATCATGGCTTGAAGAATCCACCCTTCTGGCTTTGGCTGGTCCCACAAATGCCAGTTGTCAGGGTCATAGTTCTAGGAGGGAAGCCACCCCTTCCCTGCCCTCTGGTCCTTTATTTCCTCTTGTGATAAGATAATTTGCTGAGAGGGTTTGAGCAGAGACTAGGAGATAATTAACTGGGAGAGCCAGAGAGGTAGGAAGGGCGAAGGACTTGACAGGCCTTTCCCCTCCCTCCATGGCTTTTGTCTCAGGCTAGAGACCAGCAGGTATTGCTGCCAAGTCCATCAGAGCCCAGCTTTAACTCTGCGCTTTGCAGAGTCCACTTCCACCCCAGCAGCTTTGGCCAATTGCCTGTTAACAGGAGTGAAGGGGGACCTACTGGGGATTGGCCAAGTGGGTAAGAAGACATGACTAACTCCTGTCCACAACTGCTGTGTACAGGAGTCCAAACTCTTCCAACTCCCTGTGTAAGCCTTAAAAGTATGAGTCACAGTGCCTGTCCTGAGCTACCTAATAGGATGCCTGACCCTGTACTAGGCTGTGAACCTGGCGTCTAAACACTGGCCTCTGGTCCATCTGGTTGGATTTCTGAGGGGATACAGGTTGTGGGAGCATCTAGCCAGAACCCTATGTACATTTGGAGGCCTTAGATTCTTTCTTACCAACATGCTTCACTGGTCAAGCCTTAACAATAAGTGCTGACCCAGATCCAGCTTGGGATGGCTGAGGGACTGGAGCGTCCAGGCATTTGTGGTTTCATCGGTGTACACAGAGTGGGACATTAGAGCCATTGCTGCAGCCTTGGGTCCTTGTGCTGATTTCTGGTCACTCTTAAAGCCACATGGTTTCATGTGTCAAGGGACAGAAAACTGTCTTAGCACCTAGCAGTGTCTTCAACAGCCTGTTGAAGATACTTCATCTTCATAGGGCTCTGAAGGCACCTGGCCCAGGGAAGCCACACCCACCACAGAAAGAACCTTGAATTCCTCAACAGACAGCCATGGCCCAGCAGACCACAAGCTTCCACTAAGTTACACTGTGTGGAGGCCTGAGGGACCACAGTAATGGCCTCATCCAGGACTGCCTAGTGAACCTCCCCTGGGCTGAAGGAGCTTCCATGCTAGAGCCTAGCATCACTCTCTGACCTGAGGACCGGAAATAGGACCTACTGATAAAGAAGAGAACTGAGGTCTAAGGATAACAGTCCTGGTATGTGTCACGGGATAATATGGAGCTTTTTCCAAAACAAAAACAGATACCCTGCTTTGTTCCAAAATAGGTCTCGGTTAGATGATAGGGTTACACGGAGACATTTGGGAGCTAACCAGACCAGAAGTCAATCTGAAGACAAGTCTGCCCCAGACTGTGGAGGCCATGCTTCTTCTTGACTGTTCTTTTCCATCTTAGGCTGCTGACTCCTGTAAGGAAGTCTACAAATCCCAGGCTCATGGCCCCTGCAGCTTTGCTGGCCCTCTTCCCCCCAAGGTTACCTATAGGTCAAACAGACTTGGTACCAAGGTCTCTTGGGAAGTGCTCTGCCCCAGCCCAGCAGGCCCTACCTGGGGACATGAGCCACAACTGCTCCAGAGCAGCCACAGAGGCAATGGTCACACAACAGTTAGTCAGTCAGGAGCTATAGCTAGAAGGGCCGCCTCAGCACTGGAACACAGGGTGCCCAACAGGATACTTCCAAGAGATGGGGTTTGCAAGCTAGTCAAAGTGGCTAAGGTGTCACAGGAAAGACAGTGCATAACCGAGGGAAAGGAGCCAGTAGCACAGGGGGCAGACCCTTGCCATCATGTAAGGCTCTGTGTGTATGTGAAGAGGGTGAAGGAATTGGGGGATGACCCTGTTAAGAAGAGCCCCAAGTAGGCACCCTTCACAAGCACAAGGGAGTCCCAGAACACTGCCTGTCAGGGCAAGGTAGAGTTCCCCAGAGGAAACCTTTCTGGAGTGGGACACAGCCCTAGAGGCAGGCGGCACTGATGATCAGCTGTGCAGAGATCTAACAAGCTTCATATCGGGGAGCTGAGATCAGAGACAGGACCAGACCCGTGGCATGAGGCAAATCAGCAAGACAGACAGCAGAGGGTAGAAATGGAGTTAGGTTGGTAAATTGCCGCACGTGCAGAGAGCCCTAACTTAGCTCTCAGTACCACAAAAACCAGATGTGGCACAAATTTCAGTAGGATTAGAAGTTCAGGTCATCCTTGATTACATCATGAGCTCAAGGTGCAGAGAAACAAGTCATGGCCTACTGAGACCTAAAGTACAAGAGTAGCGGGGGGTGCAGCTCAGTGACAGGTGCCTTGCCTAGCGTGCATCATAAGGCCCGAGCTCCAATGAAATGACCAAAAAACAAGAGCAACAGAATCCATCCGCATACAAGGAGCACGGACTGCTGAGAGGTACGCTCCGCTCAAGTGAGAGCTAAAATGAGACAGTTGTACAATTGTGTTGATATGCTAAGGCCAATGCATTATTAAAGCAAATGTTATGGTCTAGGAGAAACAGCAGCTGAGTGTGGTGGCACACACCTTTTTATCCCAGTACTTAGGAGGCAGAGGCAGAGGCAGGTGGATCTGTTTTATTTTGCACAGTTCAGTTCCAGGACAATCAGCTACACAGAAAAACCTTGCTTTAAAAAAAAAAGAAAAATGGTCAGTCACACTCATATCCAAAAAGGACTGGATTGGAGAAATAGGCAGTTTAGAGCCCTCTGTGCTATTCCATAATACCCAAGTCCAGTTCCCAGCACCCACCCTGCAGCTTGCCGGAACACACACATGCATGGTGGTACAAACGTAGAGCTTAAGCTGAGGCAAAATAGTTACAAATTCTAGGCTAAATTGAGAATACATGGTGTAAGGTGGGGTTACAAGACAGCGGGTAATGCCGGTGCCCTGATTGCAGGACACAGCAGAACATGAACATGTCACTGCACATAGGAAAGACACTTTAGCCAGCCACAGAACCAAGCCCAATTCTGGCTCAGGCCCCAACAGCTGCAGGCAATATGGAGATACAAATAAGTCACAGGGAGACCTATGTGTGCTTTTTGTGGGAATATCACTGTGTTGTAATTGTTGTAATTTTGCAGCTCCTCAAATATTAAGCATAGATTGAACAACTTGACTAAGATACGTTGCACTGATGTTCAAAGCATTATTCACTATAATTCTCCAAGTGGAAACAACCTGATTTGCACCTAGTCATAAATTAGGAAAGAAAATAATGGAAAGTCCATACAAGGGACTACTGTCTGGCCATGAAAAGGCACAAGATAATGGATGTGACTTGGGAGCTTCCTAAAGGATATAACTCAGATATACAAAGGCCATGCCCAGTTTGAGTCCTTTTGAAACCAGCTAATGTCCTAGGAGACAGTGGTGATGGCCACACCACTCTGGACTGGTGAACTTATGGTAGTGAAATGGTCTTCCAGTGGAATCTGGACGCTGGGGTTGGGGAGAGGAGCCTAGCCCAACACTACCCTCTTAGGAACTTACCCAGGAGAGTCTGCGGCTGCTGCTCAGTGCTGGATGAACTGGGTACAGGTGTCTGCCATACTGACAGTTGGTGACACAGTATTCTCTGCAGCCAAGGACAGGTGAGTGTTGGGGAGTCCATCTGTGGTTTGTCACTTTAGACAATCTATCAATTTCCTAGGTGGTGTGGCAGCAGCATGCTGAGGCCATTTGGCCCCTTCAGATAACTGCCTAGGAACAAGAAATTTTCCTGCGCCTGTGTTGGGGCCAGAGCCGGGTGGCTGGTCTCCCCAGGAGGGTCTCTCTTCACCCATCCCAGCCTTGGCCAGAGGACAGAGAGGAGGGAGGGCTAGAGCCCTTTGCCCACAGGGCTGTGCTGGGGCCCTTCTGAAGCCTTGTTTCCTTTTCCACTCACAAAGCTGTGGGCAGGGGATGTCCCCAGCATGGAGCTACCAACAGGGGACACCATCCTCGGGTCTGGGGCCTTCCATGCAGGGAGTCACATTTCTGCTGCTCACAATGGGTGTGGCCAGAGCAGTCTGTCTGCCTTAATGAGAAGCTGAGGTTCACAAGCTCAAGTTCTCAGCCCAAGAACACAAGCCAAAATATGAGCTCAGACCTGCACCTCCCAGTGCCCACCACAGCGCCTCAGCCATGACCCCAACACCGAGCCCACAGCCCCGATTCCGTGATGGCAGCAGGCATGCTCTACTCTGGACTCACAGAATGAGCTGAGGTCTGACAGCCACCAGTTGCCTGCATGCAGCATCCGCACGGCCTGAGTTTTCAACAGAACCCATTAAGGACACAGCAAGCCCCTTAATTGTTCACAGTTCAGAAAGGCGTAGACATCTGCCCCTGTGGCCCAAGATGGGTGGGCCTGTCAAGAACTATGACCTCTGAGTGTGGCTTCTGCAGGCAGGGTTTGCTTTACAAACTGGGGATAGAGGGGAATGTTTATTTAAATACAACCTGTGTTCATACAAGACCCCATTTCTGCCTCTTCCATCTCTAGGCTGTGTGGCCTTGGACCAGTCTTCTTATCTGAGAGTTGACTTCATGATAAGCCCCCAAAGGTATTGTGGGAGGATTCCATGGTCAAGTCAACTATAGTGCTTGTCACAGGGAAAGCGATGGTGTAAAAGGGTAGGCACTACACCAGGGATAGCTGCTCAAAAGGCCCAAGGGGAGACCTGTTTTTGAGGGTCAAGTAGCTGAGTGGGGGGGAGGGGCTATAGGACCACAGAGTCTGGAACCAGGCTTCCAGTCACCTCCTCCCCAGCCTGGAGGAACTGCCAGGCCAGCAGTGGCCAGCCCTTTCTTTCGCTTCCTCATTCCCACACAGTAGGGAAGAAGAGTCCCTGCATGTCCCAGGCTCCTCAGGCCTCGTGGCCTCCCTGTCCTTCTGCCCTCCTGCCATCACCACCCCAGCTTCTAAAACAGCACAGGAGGGAGCACTGGCACTAGGATGGCCTGCACCCAGCTCTCTTCCTGCTGCACTCTCCACTCTGACCCTCACTCCCACTGCCTTTCTCATGCAAGGCCCACTCCAGAGTCACTCCTGACACCACAGAGCCACGAAGAGTGGCGGCACTAGGGTTTCAGCATCACCAAAGGGAGATCAAGCCTGGCCTGGCCTGCTGCTCCATGGGGCTAGGAGAGGCACCAGGCCTGAAAACCACTGCTGCCAACTGGGCCAAGCAGTAGGGACCAGCAGCCCAGAGCCTTTGGTCCCCTGGGAAGTGCAGAGGCTGAGGCGTCCCTACAGTACCTCAGTAGTGCCCTCAGCTGGGGCATACATTCAAACAGAAGCCACTCCTCAGCTAGTGATGTCCTCTAGTGTCTTCTTGATCACACAGGGAAGACTAGGTACTGGGACCCTCCTGTGTCAGATGTTTGAGATGGGCCTATTTTGTATCCTGCACACACAGTCCTCCTGCCTCAGCTTCTAGGATATGGGGAGGAGGGACACAGCCATCTTATCTAGCTTTATGTCTTTTTTTTTTTTTTAACATTTTTGAGGAACTCAGGTAGCCCAAGCTGGTCCCAAATTTGGGGGGTTTTTTTTGTTTGTTTGTTTAATTCGGTTTTTTTGAGACAGGGTTTCTCTGTGTAGCACTGGCTGTCCTGAAGCTCACTCTGTAGACCAGGCTGGCCTCGAACTTGGAAATCCACCTGCCTCCCAGAGTGCTGGAATTACAGGCATGTATCACCACCATGGGCCCGGCTGGTTCCAATTTTTATATGTAACCAAGACTAATAACCCTGAACTGATGCTGTCATTGCCCAGGTTGTGCCACCATACCTAGTTAGAATTAATTTCTCTTCGTGGTTTCTTTTAACTAAGGGTAAAGGGTCTGCTTGCCCTGTGTGCATGTCTGGAGCAGGGTTAAGTCCTCAGTGTAGCCTCCACCCAGCCCAGGCAGCTTCCATGGCTCTCCCTTCCAATATGTGCCACAGCTCTACCTTGGGGCCGTGGGCCCACTGTGCCCTGCTGCCAGTCAGTGGGTTGCCCTTCAGACTCACAAGTGATCAAGTGTGGGAGCAAATGCCTATAACCCCAGCACTCAGGGGCTGGGGCAGGAAGACTGCCTTCAGGTAAAGGCCAACCTGAGCTATATCTCCAGATAAACCGAGGCTACTGAGTTGGACCCTATATGGGGGGAGGGGGGTTGATGCAGGGGAGGAGAAAGAAAAGCTAACTCAGTTTAGACAGCGCTTCTGTTACAACCTACAGTACTGGCTAACAGAAGCCAGAAGCAGAGGCAGGTCCTGCGTAAAGGACACGTCTCTCCAGTGTGCAGCCAAGCAGCCACAGGCACTGCGTGGTGGCCTTGCCTCAGTCTTCACTCCCACATAGCAACTCAGCCTAGGTGCCCAGTGCCACAGCATGAACGGTACAAGGAAGTTCCAGAAGAAAAGACAGACAGTGCCCACAAAGCCTGGGGTGGGCCAGGGTTTCTTAAAAAGGAACAGAAAGCATTGAGATGGGGTGCTTGTCTAATTGTGGTGACGCCTACAAATCAGGATGCTGAGGCTAGAGATTCAAGAGTTGAAGGCCAACCTCTGCTACATAGGGAGATGCTTTCTGAAAATAAAGGCTGTCAAGATGACTCAACAGGTACCCAAGTTCCATTCCTTAAGACCCAGGTGGGGGAAGGAGGGAACTGACTCTACATGTTTCCCTCTTACCGTGGCACACCTCCCATCCCAGCCAAAAACTAAATTACATCGAGTGAATCACCATAAAAGGTGGGAACTTGAGTTGGTAAGAAGGCAGTCAACATTGTGTGTCATGACATCTGCAACACAGCAATGCCCATACCACACACAAGCTATCCAAGTCTTTAGAAAAGGCGGCAGAGGGGTGAAGGAGATGGATCAGTTGGTAAAGTATGACCCACAAACAGGAACCCAAGAACTCAGGGCAGCAGCTGGACACAGCCCCGCGCTGAGGAGACACAGGCAGGCAGACCCTGGGGCTCACTGGACAGGTGGACCAGCTGAATTGATGAGTTCCCAGTTCAAAGAGCTTGTCTTTAAAAATACAGTAGAGAGCAAAGGGGGAACCCCTGAGGTTGTCTCCTGGCCTCCACATACAAGCACCCCCAAACACAGATACACAAAGGGAAGGGCGGGGTGGGGTGGGGATACAACAGACTCTTCACAAAGAATACATCACAGGTGGCACAAGCATGTGCCTACCGGAGCTGACCAGGAGCAAGAGTCGGTGAGGCTATGGAGGCAGGGATCTCCCCTGCTGCCACCTCTAAGGACTTCAGCTGGCACACCACTTGGGAAAAGTCAATGTCACCAGGAAAGTCACTTCCAGGAATATACCCATGAGAAACGAAAGCACATGTCCTGCAGAGACCTATGTGTGAATGTCACTGTGACATTACTCAGAAAAGTCCCCAGAAAGCCAAGTACAGGAGCATATATGCTCATGGTACCAGCACTGAGAGGCTGGTGCAGGATCCTATCCGTGGGGAAGAAAGCACTGAAGAGGGAGACACCACACCACACCACTGAGCAGTAGCTATCAGTAAAACAGTAGGCTAGAGCTGGCACTGAAAAGCACACAGAACAAGATGAACTCAGACCACTGCTGACAGGGCTCAGCAGTTAAGAGCATCTGCTGCCTTTGCAGAGAACCTGAGTTTGATTCCCATCACCCACACCCGGTGGCTCACAACCGCCTTTAACTCCAACTCCAGGGAACAGGATACCTTTGGTCTCTGAGCTGCACTTACACGGGTGCTCACATATGTGCACACATAACAATTAAAAATAAACATCGGGACTGAGGGTGTAAGTTGGTGAGCAGAGTCCTGCTGACCGTGCACAAGGTCCAACACCTAACACCACAAAAGTCGGCCTGGCGGGACATGCTTGTAACCCCAGTAACCAGGAGGTACAGATATGTTCAAACCCTAAGGTCATCCTCTACATAGCTAGTTCAAGAGCTAGCTAGGCAAGATGCTATCATATATCCAAACTGGAGAGAGAAGGCAGAGAGTAGGGATATTGTGTGTGCCTCTTGTCACTTGGTGGTACACACTGAGACTCAGAGCTTCAGAGCACCACCATGTAGCAGTCATTAGCAGGAAAGTTGTCTTTTGCTACCCTAGCACACCTTTCTACTGCAACAGTGCTAACTGCATGCTCTTGGGGCTTGCCCCTTCCACAGCTCCCAACAGAAGAGCTTCTCAGCCCCTACTGTGTGTTTAGCACACAGTAGGGAGTTATCTGGTTGTGATCACTGTTCAGCATATGCTTGAATATCACCAGCAGTGCCTCGGGATTGGGCTCACACCACTGTTACTCACAGCCAGGCTATTACACAAAATGGGACCACAGAGAACAGAAGAAATCACGACAGGCAGCCAGCCAGGCTTCACACATGCACACAGGATGGGTGGATGCCAGCTGCAGGCTGAAGCACTGAGACCCTAGCCTCACCTGCCAGCAGAGTAACTGAAGCCAGGGCAACCTGCGAGAAAGGAACAAAAGTCTAAGAAACTGCAGAGTGGGCACACCAGGGATGCCACTCAGCCCTCATGGACTTCCTGGAAGCTCCAATGTCCACGTTAGGTATATCTGGACATTCAAAGACTTTGAACCAACATGCTCCAACCCATTAACAGCATGAACAGGTCCTTCAACTCTCCGGGGTGGCAGACTCACTGTCCTGGAAGACTGGGCCACAGGGTGCCTATTGAGCTGTGGGCACACTGTAGCACTGTCTCCTGGGTGCTCACCTTGGGCGGATCGAAGAGCTGCAGAAGGTGGCCGTGGCCTGGACCTGGAGACCGAAGCACCAGGCGACCCCGCTGCCAGCGTGCACCGCTGTCCATTGCCGCCTCGTCCGCCAGGCTGTAGCGCAATGCCAGCTCCTTGAGCACCTCTGCGGACGGCTCTCGCGGGCTCCAGGGTAGCAACTTGCGGGCCGGGCCCGGCCTGGTGGCGACGGTGGTATCAATGTCGTTGGTGTCGCTGGCAGCCCCCGGCAGCTCCCCAGCCGAGCGGCGGCGGAAGAGCTGGCGCAGGCCGCGGCGCAGGTGCTGCAGGGCACAGGCGGGCCGCGGGCCAAGGTCTTCGGAGCTGCGCGCCTTGGGCAGCGCGGGGCGGGGTGGTGCAGTAGCGCGGTAGTCGTGTCCCAGAGGCCACGCGAGGCCCTCGCGCACCTCCCGGCAGAAGTGGCGCTGGAAGAGCTCGGCGAACTGCAGCGACACCAGGTCGGCGCGCGGTGGCTGTGGGTGCGCGCGCGCAAACAGCCAGTACTGGCGGGCCAGTTCCCGCGCTGCCGCCGCCGCGTGCCGCTCGCAGAAGTCACCCCAGCCGCGCGGGGATGCTGGCGAGGCGGGTGCGGAGGACGTGCGGGACGGCTGCACGGTGGGCTCGGTCATGGTGGAGAACGAGGCGGGGTGGCCGAGCTGGAAAACAAGTCGGAATGCAGTGAGCCCAGGAAACATCCCCGGCCCCGCAACCACCCCGGAACACCCACCCCGCACGTGGAAGCCAGCAAGCCAGTGGGCCCGCAGCTCCCACGTGGAGGATACAGTGGGGTGGCGAGATCTACCAGGGAGGCACTGCCTCCTTCAGGGTAGCTCAGAGAGCTCAGCACCCCTCAGAGCCATGCTTGGGGTTTTCTAGAATTTTCCATCTAGTATTTTCAGGCTTCAGTTGACCATATGAAGTGAAGTTTCGGATGAAAGGAACTCCCTACTGGGAAACGGGCTACTCAAAGCACACCCAAGTGAAAACTGATGGGATAGCCTGGGCTACTTTGTAAAGACTAAAACAGACTTCCCACCGCCTATGCTGGGTGCGCTAAAGCAGTATAGTTTCTGTAGGGGACAGTCTGACAAGAGGAATTTTAGACTCATTTCCCACAATTAAGGGTTTTTAAGACCCTTAAACAGCTCCCTGCTGTTGGTGATAACCCCAATCAGCAGGTAAAGCTACAGAAGCAAGGACCCTGGTTTGTCCCATAGGAGTAGTCAGGGGCAATCTACCACCTCTTTCAGGAAGCTCCAAGCTCGAGCCCACCGTCCACCCTGTAGGACCTATTTACTCAGCGCACAAACCAAGGCTCATGTGTTTCTCCAGCTAGTTGCTACGGTATGGGAACACATTTCTTAAGGGAACATGTAATGGTGAACCAGAAAGGCCTGGAGGGCAAACCCATCCTGAAATGGAAGACTGTAAGGGCAGATTTGGGGTTCAGGGGAGTAACTGAGGCAGAGGAGTATCATCTCTAGAAAATATGGTTAGTGGGCCCAAATTCCAGGCCCATTCTCACCAGTTACGTGATCTTGAGTGACCTCATGGTTCTCCGCCTCAGTTTCCCATGTCAGAGGAGCTCATCCTGCCCAGGTCAGAGTGTTGAAGGAAAAACTCAATTACAAATGGCTTAAAATCCGGAAAAGTTCAGCGTGACTGGCCGCTGTCCTCATGTTGTGAGTATGGGGACAACCACACAAAAGATGAAAAGCGGCCTGTAATGACCAGACGTGATTACAGGGATATAAGCATCTCTAAGCTTGACAGAGAACTCGGAGTCGCAGGTGCACGACAGTCTGGATGAGGCGGGTTAATCCTGCACTGTCCGTGCTGTCTGACCAGGGTAAGCACTGAGCGGCCGGTGCACAAGACCTGCCTCCACCACTCCTCAGGCACTCCCCACAATATACTGAGGGCCTGCTGTGTGCCATGCACTGCAGTGGCCCAGAGGACACACAGTGAACAGGTAAGATATTTCAAATCTTAGCTAGTGTGGTGCTCTGTGATCCCAGTACTGAAAAAACCAAGAGTCCAAGGTCATCCTTGGCTACAGAAAATTCAAGGCCACCCTGTGTTTTATGAGACCTGTCAAATCAAACAAGGCTTGTCCCCCAATCCAGAGCTCACTGCAAGGCTCACTGCAGTGCCTGGGAGGACCAGGCATGTGTTCACCTCAATTTCCCGCTCATTAAATATTTGTCAGGAGCTAGAAGGGGGCATCTGGGTCCAGAAATGGGACTCTTTCTGCTGCCCCTACCCCACAAATCACTTTTTCCTCTGTGGCCTGTGTTCTGCAAGATCCAAAACAGACACAGAAGGGTGACCAGCCCCTGACTGACACCTCAACTCTAATGTAAAGGCCTGTGAACTCACTGGGAGGCACTCTGCACTGTCAGTACTTTGTATACCATGCCACAAAACTCTAAAGTCATTAGCACACAGCCGCACAGGCCAGGGGTCAGGCTAAATCTAACCAGGCCCATGTCATTCTGTTCACCACCCCATGGGGAGCACCTACTCCCGGGAGATTCCTAGCCTTGATTAGTGCCATGTCCCTGTACCGCAGGCGGTGGCACAGGACTCAGGCACGGCCTTCCCAGCCTGGAGACCCACAGGCTGACCCACAGTCTACAGGTCACTGGGCTGTGTTCTTGCAACCCTCATTACCCCACAGGAGGAGCACAAGTCCAGAACTGTCCTGAGCAGTGAGGATTTGTCAGTGGCCATCTCCACCACACCCAGAGCACATGCTTGCTCTCCTGCCACAGCAAGGGCTCCAAGACACAGACAGACACTTAACCAAGCTGGCCGTGGTACGTCACCCCCTGCAGGCCCGGCATGAGTAAGGGGTATTTTCTCTTCTCTCTCAGGATGGCCTCCTCCTGCCTCAGCTTCTGAGTGTCGGGTTTACACCATGTACTGGGTTTCTATGGTGCCAGGAATGGAACTTGGTCCATACCTGCCCCTTCATCTGGAGTGTGTGCCTATTTATTCACTCTGTATGCCAGGGTCTAAGGCTCAGCTGCAGAGCCAGACCCTGGCAGGACCTTCAGTGCTCCCCGAGAGCCAGGCCCAGCTGTGTGCTCACTCCCGTGACCCTCGTGTGACCCACCACTCCTAGCCACTGTTCCTGCAAAGATAACCTTCAGATATCACTGAACCCCTATGGTATAGGAATGAAAAATGCAGGTGACAGAACTACAGAAGGCACTCCAAAGGGCCCAGGTGCACCCCAGGAACCAAGCTGCTCCCTACACCCCACAAAGCTTACAGCCCCGAGCGAGGAATGTGAAGGACCGTTTCAGCTCTACTGAAGTAGGTGACCAGTGCCCCTGTTCACAGCCCCAACCTACCAACTGTTTAGAAATAGTTGCAACCTACAAACAAAGCACATCCGCTCACATTAAAATGGCTCTCTGAATCGAAAGTAGCTGGATGTTCCGTCCTTAAGTCCAAGTCAGGGATAGGGAGACGAGGCAGGGAGGTGGGCGTACTCAAGGCCCGGCCACCATCTAGAGGAGATGGGTCCCAATGGGCCTGCTCACAGCACAGGCTTGAGTCAGCCACAGTGCCCCATGCACTGTCACCATTCTGAGATCACCTGCCACCCCAAGGCCCACTGAGATCAAGTATCCCAGATCCCTTGGCAGCCAGGCAGGGCAGCCTGGGACTCCAGTCAGGTCACATGCCAGCCACCCCGACTCCAACATGGGACTAGCAACACCCTGGGAGGAAGAGAGCATGCCTAGCACCCACCCCAGGAACCTAGGGACTGCCTCCATCCAACCCTGCCCAGGGGCAGCGGGGCCCGCAAGCAGGCTTTGATGGGTAACCCAGTTGCACTCAAGAGTTGTAGTAGGTTGGCACAGGCTGGCAAAGAGAGTGGCTATGCTATTTGTTGCTGACACTTAAAGCAGTACAGATGAGTCAGGCCACCCAGCAAGGCCCAAGCCTCAGGAGGGACCCAATTCTAGGTCAGCAGCATGGAGGCTCCGGGGACCAGGCAGCATAAAGGTGGTCCCTCCAGTGACTGATACCACTCTCATGTGCCAGGACATGAAGCTCAGCTGCTGAACTTGTGATAACCCTGGGACAGAGAAGCTGTGAGAAAGAAAAGAGCAAAGTTCAGCCCCAGGCACTTCACACCTAGCTTGTGATATGCTGTCAGTGTGACTACAGGTACTTCACACTCAGCTTGTGATATGCTGTCAGTGTGATTACAGGCACTTCACACTCAGCTTGTGATATGCTGTCAGTGTGATTACAGGCACTTCACACTCAGCTTGTGATATGCTGTCAGTGTGACTACAGGCACTTCACACTCAGCTTGTGATATGCTATGTCAGTGTGACTACAGACACTTCACACTCAGCTTGTGATATGCTATGTCAGTGTGACTACAGGCACTTCACACTCAGCTTGTGATATGCTATGTCAGTGTGACTACAGGCACTTCACACTCAGCTTGCGATATGCTGTGTGTCAGTGTGACTACAGGCACTTCACACTCAGCTTGTGATATGCTGTGCCAGTGTGACTACAGGTACTTCACACTCAGCTTGTGGCACTTCACACTCAGCTTGTGATATGCTGTCAGTGTGACTACAGGTACTTCACACCCAGCTTGTGATATGCTGTGTCACTGTGGCTGCAGGCACTTCATACTAGGCTTGTGATATGCTATGTCAGTGTGGCTGCAGGCACAGCTCTCCTCACCCACAAAAGACACAGTCTCATCTGCACACCTTGATTTTGCCTCAGGGGCTTCTCTTGATTACCATCCCCCCCCTTCGTCGGAGCCACAGTGATAAAGAGCTGGGCCCTGGGTAGGTGGGTTGCCCCAACCCCAAGTATGCATGGCAAACATGCTGAGCCACTAGCTCCCTGCAGTCAGCAAGGTGGGCAGCATCCCTTAACACCCGCATTGCTCCATTCAGCTTGCCACAGGCGGCTGAGACAGGCAGTGCTGGTCCCTGGGAGCCACAGCCTGGCTGGTGCTCCTGCCCAGGCCCAACCATCCCAAGGACACAGGGCCTGTTGAGTTATCAAGAATGGAAGGGTGCTGGGGGCGGGCAGTGAGATTCTGTGACCACCCTTGGTCCGAGTGCAGAGACAGCTCAGCAGCCTCTCAGCTCGGCCAGACATTCCCATCTCACAGGAGAAGAGGAAGCTTCCAGACCTTGAGGCTCCACCTGCCAGGCCAGGGAGGGCTGGGGAGAGGGGAGGGGGGAGACCCACCCGCAGGTCTGGGAGGCCATAGATGCTGCGACAAGAAACCCTCCTCCAAGTAGGCCTCCAAACTGACCATACTGCAGAACTGAAAAGGCCCAGTGCACGAACCTCACATTCTACCCACAAGAAGCAGGGTGCAAGGGAATCAGCTTGGCTCTAAAAGACTACCTAGAACACCTGGCAGCCAGTAAGCCCATACTGGGATCACCAGGCTAGCCCAGTCGGCCAGAATAGGAAGTATCAGCTGGCTTCCTCTACCCTACCTGCCAGGTGCGTGTAGGGTACACGCACGCACACAGACATTTGAGACAGCCATCACTCTAAGTAGGCTCCAGGAGGTGGGGTGAGCAGGGGACAGCCCCCCAGATTGGTGTACCCTCCCCAAACCAGATAGGATTTCCTTTACCAGCTCCAGGGCTGACAGTAGCAGAATGATGGCAGATGCACCTCACCGCCAGGGAGAGCCTCACCGCCAGGGAGAGCCTCACCAACTCCAGAACTGCTTGGGGCCTTGAGGAGGGCAACACTGACAGCTTCTGGCCCAGATGTGCCCCTCCCCACCAGATGAGTCCCGGGGACTCTGGAGATGACAGCAGTGTGGGTCAGAAAGGCAAGTCTACCTCCTACTTCTAGAGCTACATGGAGCCCCCACTCCCAAGTCTGGCCCCACCCCCAGTCAGCTGCCGTGAGTCAGCCCCACAAGCAGGGCACAGACTTCCTCCCTCCAGGCCTCCCTGGAGACCAAGCTGCAACCCCCCCAGCAGCTAGGGGGGCACATCCGGACAGGCCCCAAGGGGCTCCAGGACCGGCTCACAAGGAAGCCAGGGGGCTGGCCCCTCTGCCGACCCTTGACAGGGTTGTGTGGGAGGAAAAATCTTTCAGCCATCTGCTCAGCAGCTGGGTTTCCGGCTGGCCAGGGCGGGGCAGGCCATCAGGTCCCTTAGGGACTTGTCCCTTGTCCCACTGAGAAGGGTACTGGGCTGGAGAGCTCAGTATGGGATAGGAGGGGGGTGGAGTGACAAATGAGATCCCCAGAGCACTGACAAAGAGACACTGGTTGTCCAATTCCTGGGGCCCACGCAGGTGGTGTCTAACAGTGCCCAAGGACAAGCAACCAGGCCTGAGATGTACACAGTCCCTAGGGACCTCAAGCCCCCGGAAGCTGGGAGCCAGGGTGCAGGGCTCCTGGGTCCAACTATCATGACTCAGCTAGTGACCCCCACTGAGTCATTTCCCCTAAGCAGCTGCTCGCCTCAGTTTCCTCGGGGAGGGTGGGTGGCAGGATCGTGCAGCCCCTCCAGACACTCCAGATGGAAGCTGCTTCCTGCCCTGCCCTCCCCTGCCCAACCAGAGATGCTCAACACCCAGGAACCCTGGGGACGGGTTTCCCAGGAAACCTGGCAATTAAAGTACCAATCACTCCTGGATTAAGAGCAACAGCTAGAATTTATCGAGCACTAACATGCCAACACTGCACCTCCACTTCTGACTTCCAAGAACACTTGTAGCTCTGAGACAGGAAGACCCAAGCCTAAGAATTCAGTCAGGCCAGTTACAGCCAACTTACTTCAAACGCCTACCCCTAGTTGGGCTCCCACATAGCACACAACCACCCCAGAGGAGCATGAGACTTGGATGACTCTGGGCAGGTCCCAAGAGATGTCAGGTAACTCGCCCAGGGCCTCACCTCATCTACAGACCCTAGAGTCTGGCTTAGTCTCTCGGAGTGCGGCTCCAGGGAGAAGTGGGGACTTGACAGGGAAGCCCTCTCATTCCAACAACACTATCTGTCCCATCTCTGTGTGCCAGCAGTTAAAAGCCTTTATCGCCACAAAGTCACAACTCAGAGTCACAGCAATGGGACATTCAGAAGCTGACTAGCCTCAAAGGGGGGGCTGGACCCTAAAGACCTGCTCTGGAAAGAGTGTAATATAGGCCCAAGGAGTTAGATCCCTTAGAGGTCCCCAAAAGCCTCTTTCAAGGGCTCAGCTAGAGGGGCACTCTGGGCCTGACAGCCAGAAGGGGCTCCCAAGCACCCAGCTCTATCCCAGAAGAGGAAGAAACCAGAGGGCGGCCCAAATAGACTACATAGCCTGAGGCACACAAGCTGACTGCACAGCCCAGCTACTCAAAGGAAAGGACGTCACTTGTCTAAGAACATTTTGGACAGCGAGGACCAGGCACTGGATGACATCTGGTGCCAGAGAGTCAGGAAGGAAGAGGAGCAGAAATGACCTCAACAAAACAGATAACACCCTTGTCATGACTGCCGGCCCTACTGATCAAGCCATCCTGTGCCCTGGTGGCCCTCACAAGAAGGTGTCAACTGAGGAAACCGAGACCAGGAAGGGGTTGTCATCTGACCCTGCCCAGGTTCCTTCAGAGGTCCCTGCCCACAGACTTGGGAAACCCCAGGGCAGCTATGCTCAGGAGAGTTGAAGAAGGTCCCACAGCCAGCGTCAATAAAACTGGACAGCTTGAAAACCAACAGCCTGTAATCGAGCCTCTCTCCCAGCCAGCCACAGGTGCCTTCCACCCAGGCTTCATTCAAATTCCACCTCATTAAAACTGCACCGCAAATCTCTTATTACTCACTTAACAGAGGGGAAACTGAGGTCGTGGTCCTCATCTTGGAAAGCAGAGGAGGAAGAACACAAGCTGTGCCTCTGGGACCCTCTGTTTCCTCTTTAGCCACCACTGCTGCCACCGGTGCTGCCGCTTCGGGCCAGCCCCTTCCCAGCTGACCGCCCAGCCCATTGGGACTGCACAAGTCCCAGAATGTATTCACCCCTTGGCTCAGAAGAAGTTTCCTCCGAGAGGGGACCTGCGGGACAAGGTTCAGAAAGTGTCCCAAGAGCATAAAGCTCTTACAACCTCAACTTCCCCAGTGGGCCCTGGCCTGTCATGGCCTGCCCCACCCCCTACCACCATCTCTGCCTGATTTCACCTTTAGGACTACGCATACCATCCCTGTGGGTCACCAGGGCCCCAGTGACACACGTGTCCACCTCCCCCCGCCCCCGAGCCCCCGGCAGGGGCCAAGCACGCTGTGTGCCGGGCGGGACAGCTCTCGGTTCCTCCCGCGGCGCCCCGCCAGGCTCCTCTCCCGAGGCCCCAGCTGCAAGCACTGACCTCCGCGCCCACATCACTGCGGTCTGGGATTGGGGAAGAGAAACAGAATGAGGAAACGCCAGAAAACAGAAGCGGGACCCGGGCGGCCGCCCGGCCCAGTTCCTCCAACACGCTCGGCGGGCCGCGCTTACCGCGCAAGCTGCGGGTCGGGGCCCGGCCGGCCCATGGCGTCGCACGGCCTCTCGGCGCTCAGGCAGGAAACCCCGGCTCGGAAAACGGCCAGCGCCTCATTTCCGCCGCCAGCTCCTGACAGCAGCCGGGGGACGCGGACCCGGGACGCCCCCGGGACGCTGCTACCGCCGCCGCTGTGGACCCCGTGGCCCGTGACAGTCCGGGCGGGAGAACGGCCAGGCGGAGGCGACGGCCCGAGCCCATGCCGCCCCACGCCGTTATGTAAAGAGGAACCGGCCGCGAGCCGCGCGCGGCAGAGCAGGGCGGCCTGGAGGCGTGGCCGCGATGAGCCACGCCCCGTTGTCGCCTGCGGAGGCCAGGGGTGGAGCCTACCCCGGCCCCGCCCTCCCCTCGCGCCTCCGCCTGCTGCACGGAGGAAGGTAGAATATGGACAAGCTCCGCCCCCAGAAGGCGCGCTCTTCACCCCCAAAGAAGAGGGGAAAAAAAAAAAAAAGAATTTCCAAGGGGAGGAGTCTTCTCCGTGCCGCCCCCCTCGCGCTGGCCAGTCACCGCGTGCTTCAGTAGGGCGGGGACCCTAGAGGTGGGGCGGGGCTAGGCGCGCGATGGGCGTGGCCACCCCGATCTTCGGGACCTCGTGGAGGCGCGCCCCTGCGGACTCCCTCCAGCCGAGCCTTATCAGAGCTTGCCCGGCCGGGTCTAGCAACTGCGACCGCGGCTTTCATCACCTCCCGGGGAAGGGGCCAGGCCCGCCCTGGCCCCACTATCCATGGCTCCGTCGTGCTGTCCTGCCTCGGCGGCGCCATCCATTCGTGTTCCGCTCCCCTCCTAAGGTCCTCGGAGCCCGGGAACGGGCCGCGTAGGCTGTTCTCTACCTGGCCGCCCGGCCGCTCTCTAGCTTGATGAAACTTTCTCCAAGAGCTCCTCCGCATCCCAGGCAACCGAGCCCTGTGAGCGTCCACGTCTGCGTGCCCCTTAGCCCTTTACCTTCTCTCTATCGCCACATAGGCTAACAGTGGGGTGCCCCTGTTCTGAAGTGGAGTCACTGCACGCCAGTCTTCCCCGCGACTCTACGGAGGGAGGGGAAAGAGGAATTCCTGTCCCCTCCCCCTCCCCCAACAGGAAGCAGGCCGCCCACGCCCCCAGCTTGGAGGGGCCACTGCAAGCCTTCCCAGACGACAGGCTCCCACGAGCCGCTGGCTCCCTGGAGCCACTGCCTTCCCCTTGCTGCGTGGGACCAAATACTTGACCACTCCAACTCAGTTTTTTCATCTGTGAAATGGAAACAACACGTGTCCCCAGCCCACTCAGGGACTGGAAGAAGTTGCTCACATCAGAGCAGCTTAGGGACCGACCGAACGGGCTTGGGTTGGAGCCCTTAGGAAGGGACTCCCCCTTAGGTGGGGATTTCCACCGGCAGCAAGGCAGCAGCAAGCAGGGGCCTGGGAGCAAAGTGTCTTGGAAGAAGTCTCCCCTTCCCTCCCCAAAACAAACAAACGATGTCTACCATGTGATAGGCACTGTAAGGTGCTGTGGACCTAAGTTAGTGATTCCCTCGTGGGGGCGGCACTCTGGCTAGGAGACAGCATCGGTGACAAGTCCGTTGTGGAGTTGTCTTTGGGAGGCAGGAAGAGAAATATTTGAGTAATATTTAAGCTGAGCTCGCCCACAGGAGGAGGAGGAAAGGCATTCCCAGCCGAACAGCGGCCCTAAAAAAAGAAAGTAGAAATGGCCCCACCTACAAGGGAGGAACACGTTGGCTTACACGTGCTATTTTGGAGGTCTTGGTGCAGAGTCCGGTTTGTTTTGTTTTTTGTTTGTTTGTTTGTTTTTTAGAGGGGTGAGAGATGATGAATTGCGAGAAAGAGGAGGCCCAGATGAGCTCTGCCACAGAGCCTGGCGTAGGTGTCCCCATTCGGGAACGCAGCATCTAGGGAGGGCTTCGGTGAAGGCTAGCCCATAACACGCTCCTTCCAACACCTGGGGCGCCTGCCGGGTCCCTGCAGCCTCGCGGTGGCCCGGAGGCGCGCGGAGCATCGGGTACTGGCAGCCTTTGCCAAATGGTGGCTGCAATCTGCCAGCCGCAAGCACTTTCCCTCTCGCAGCCGACTGCAGCTCTGCTGAGTTAAATGGAGACTTGTGGTTCTTCCTCTTTTTAATCACAGGCCAGCCCTGCCTGCCAGATTTCTCCGAGGCCCAAACCCGTTTCCTTCCTCGCGCTCAGTTTCTTCTCGCCCCGGCGGGGCCCGCCCCAGTCCGGGTTCCCTGAGAGCCCTGCAACGTCAGAGTCTTCTATTTATTTGTGTTTTTCATTCCAAAGGCAAAGGACTCCCAGGCGGGACCCTGCGGTGACAGCAGCGACCCCGGGGTTCTGCGCCCCCCGCCCCCCGGGATCTGGCTCCTCCAGCCAGCCGGGCTTGGAGGTTGGGGGAGGACGCCAGTTCCCACGGCTGGCGGGGACTGCCGGAAGCAGTCTGTCCACTCCCAGGGGCCGAGCCACCCGCCCTTCCTTCCTGCTGAGGGCAGCGGCACAGGGTCCACCTGCAAGGACCCAGGTGGCTAGGTCAGAAGGACAGACAAGCAAACCTAATCTAGCACGTTCTGTAAATCAGAAAGGTCAGGGTCAAAATAATCAGCTAGGGGCAGTGAATGACTGGAGGCCTAGAGAGACTGAGCAGCAGCTGAGACAGGAGCATCATGAGTTCAAGGCCAGCCTTGGCTACCTAATGAGTTGGAAACCTGCCTAGGTGGGCTACATGAGACACTGTCTCAAAGCAAACCGGCTGGACGATACCAATGAAGCTTAACCAGAGCTAAGAGTATTAGTAAGTCAACGGTCCAAGCCATTCATGTGGTAAATATTAAGAGCAACAAACATCAGCCAGATATGACCAGGGCCATGGCAGGAGAGGTAACATGCTTTATGTGCAAGCATGAGGACCTGAGTTCGAGCCCCAGAACCCATGTAAAACCCTGACAGGACTGCTCGGGCTTGAGGGTCAGCCAGTCTAGTAGCCCCTTCAAACTTGTTACTTCAGTGAGATACTCTGTCTCAAAAAATATAAAAAATTTAAAAAAAGCAAGCAAGCAAAAGAAAATGATGTGTGTGTGTGTGTGTGTGTGTCCAGTGTCTTTACTCCCAGTATTCAAGAGGCAGAGACAGGTGAATTTGAGGCCAGTCTGGTCTACATAGAGAGTTCCAGGCTAGCCAGGGCCACCCTGTCTTAAGAAAAAAGAGAAGACGTGTGAAACTATTGCCTGAAGTATAGTATTGGTCACAAACCCAGGGCTTTTAACAACAACAAACAACAACAACAACAAAGCCTCTCTTTTTACTTTTGATTTTGAGGCATGGGCTCATTGGTTTGCCCAGGCTAGCCTTAGACTTAGCCAAGGAAGGCAATCAACTCAGACTCCTCCTGAGTAGCTGGGGTAACAGCCCGTGCTGCCAGAGTTGGCCTTGTTTCTGGGATTTTTGAGACAAGGGTTTTACTCTGTTGGCCACGTGGTCTTAGGCTTGGGGTCCCCCAGCCTCCGCCTTGTTGACAGGTGTGAACCTTCAAAGCCACCTTGTACATTTTTTTTTTTTTTGCCTGTTTTTCGAGACAGGGTTTCTCTGTGTAGCCCTGGCCGTCCTGGAACTCTGTAGACCAGGCTGGCCTCGAACTCAGAAATTCACCTGCTTCTGCCTCCCAAGTACTGAGATTACAGTGCCCGGCTCACCTTGTATATGTTAATGTCAACTACAATGTGCAGCTCAAGTTGGCACCGAGGCTCATGTGTGTAATGACAGCACTCTGGAGGAAGAGGCAGGAGGATCACCCTGAGTTCTAGGCCAGCCAGAAGTACATAGTGAGATTCTGGGCTGAAGAAATAAAGTAAGTGTACAGTTTGTAGCCCTTGATTTGCTGATGCAGGCTTTCTGCTGTTAAATGCTCTGCTTCGTGGAAACCTCACCAAAGAGACTTCAGTGTGTAGGTATGGAACTTCCACGCCTTCCTGCAGAAGGCCCCTCTCTCCCTCCCAACGTTCCTGCCTGTGACAAAACGCAAGGAGTGCGCAGACAGCTGCCATCTGCACTGCGGCCCCGCCCTCCTGCAGTAAGCACAGAACCCCTGCCCCACACACAGACTCCGAGAGAGACATATCTGACATTAGAATAGCACTACCCATAAGAGTCCCCCAACACCCCTTTAACAAGACACCCTGAGGAGCCACAAATGCTTCAAAGCCTCGAGGGAGTGCCAACCTCCCCCCCTCCCCCCCCCCATTGCCGAGGCCAGCGCTTTCCCTGATAAGCAGCCCAACTCTTCCCAGGTGCTGCAGGCTCCTGTCCTTGGGACCTCAGAGAAAGAAATAAAGATTAGGGTCCCACGTGTGAGTCATAGAAGGGAGGTGACCAGAGGTCGCAGACAGTCATAAAACTGTCCCCTGACAGCGACAGAGATAACCCCTAAGGTCAGGAGAATCCCCCTCTCAGCTGCACATTCCCGCCCTACCAAATGGTTTCATCTTAATGACTTATCTCATCCGCCTTCCCCCAGTACCCAAAGCATTCAAAGAATCTCTAACTACGCTGTGTATATAAATAAACAAAAACAGTACCCAAAGTCAGCCCCAATGGCCCCCACTTTTGATTTTTTGTTTTCAAAGGGTATTGCGGTATAGCACAGGCTATCCTCAAGCCCATGGTAAACCTCCTGCTTCAGCACCCCAAAGTGCCGCCACACCTGACTTCCGGCCCTTTTAAAAATCAGTACTATGCCGGGCGGTGGTGGCGCACGCCTGTAATCCCAGCACTTGGGAGGCAGAGACAGGTGGATTTCTGAGTTCGAGGCCAGCCTGGTCTACAGAGTGAGCTCCAGGACAGCCAGGGCTACACAGAGAAACCCTGTCTCGAAAAAACCAAAATCAAAAAAAAAAAAACTTAGTACTTATGGCCCGGTTGGTGGTGGTGCTGCTTGCCTTTAATCCCAGCACTCAGGAGGCAGAAGCCAGCCTGGACTACAAAGTGAGTTCCAGGACAGCCAGGGCTACACAGAGAAGCCCTGTCTCAAGCAACAACAGAAGTATTTATAGAGAGGGAAAAAAATATGAAAAATTACATATGCATGAAACTTTCAAAAATAAGTATAAAATATTAAGAAACTCTTTATGGGGCTGGAGAGCTGGCTCAGTGGTTAAGAGTGCAGGCTGCTCTTGCAGAGGGCCTGAGTTAGGTTCCCAGCACCTGCATGGCTACAGGTGATGCAGTTCCCGGTGATCCAGCGCCCTCTTCTGGTCTCTTTAGATACACATATGTGATGAATACATGCAAACCCATGAAATTAAAATCTGTAAAAATAATAGCTATCTATTTATTTTGGGCTGGCGAGATAGCCCAGCAGGTGAGGGTGTCAAGCCTGGTGACCTGCATCCCATCTCTGGGACCCTCATAGAAGAAAGAACAATTGAGTCTCATCTGCTGTCCCCTGACCTCCACACAGGTGCCGTGACACCGACCTGAGACTCTTGCTCCTCAGGCCTCGGCCTCGGCAACTGCTAGTGTTACAGGAAACATCCAGCTGCTCCACCCTCCTCTGTGCTGTTACTCCTGAAACTGCATCTGAAGTTCCAAAACCAGGTGACAGAGGAGAGTGTTACCTAGGAAACGACCTGGACAAGAGCCGGGCAGTGGTGGCGCACACCTATAATCCCAGCACTTGGGAGGCAGAGGCAGGCGGATTTCTGAGTTCGAGGCCAGCCTGATCTACAGAGTGAGTTCCAGGACTACACAGAAACCCTGTCTCAAAAAACAAAAAGAAACAAAAATTTGCTAGCTAATACAGAACTTAAGAAGGGCCCATGGCGTTGATCTACCCTGCTCCCTATACGTGGACTCCGCTATAGCGGGAAGAGCTCCGAGGGCAGCTCTGGCCTTGGCATAGCTCACACATCTGCTGGAGCCTCTGCACTCTGAACTCCCAAGCGGGAGTCCTGGGGGGCCGATCGGCTGAGCCCAGGAGCCAGGCCCCATCTATCCCCTCTGCTTCCTGTCTGGGACTAGGGTTTCCTTTTCTGAGCTCTCTGTCCCTTCCACGTGAAGTCTGCCACAAGTCATGCTCCGGCCCTGTGCGCCCAGCCAAAGCCATGCCTGCGTGGAGGAAGGGGCTGTTTGGACATTTGTCCTATGCTCATGAGGAAACCGAGGCCTAGAGCCAAGGTCACATAGATGCTGAGACTGAAGCACTCTGCCCAGGGCTGGAAATAAAGAACCAGGATAGGAGAATAATAAAATAAACGATGTGGTTGAGTTTGCTTTGAGACTGTAGCCTAGGCTGTCCTGGAACTCACTAAATAGCCCAGGATGGCTGTGGACGTACAGTCTCCTGCCTAAGTGACAGGTTTACAGGTATGGGCCATGTCGCTTGGGTCCTGCGGAAACGATTTGGAGGGTTTTCCACAGGCTCAAGACTTGCTTAGCCAACAACCATATGCAGGGGAAGGAGGCTGTTCCATTCCACTTGATGGAGAAGGAAAACTGAGGCACAGAGACGCGGGTGCCCTCGCCAAGACCCACAAAGCGGTGGACCAGCCAACAGGAGCCTGCACCCGCTGCCCTTGCCCCACCCCCGTGGGTCCTGGGCTTGGCTTCAGCCCAGTGCTGGCCAGCACCCGGCCGCAGGGAAGCGCAGCCGCCCCCTCTTCCGCCAGCCCTGGGAATCTGGTTTCTGGGGAAGTGACTCAGTGCCCCGAGGCCCCTCGAGGCTCGTCCACTTCCAATCCCGGTAATTAGAGGCTCTAATTGCTCCGCAGCTCCGAGACTCCGGTCCTCTCCCGGACCCACGCGCGCTTCCTGGGCGGGAGCCTGACGACTGCAGCGGGCACGAGGCTCGCGCGCCCTCTGCTGGCCGTGGGCGGTAGCGCAGCTGCAGCCTGCAGCCCTGGGACCTGGTCGCAGCGCCACCAAAGATGGAAGACGTGGGTTTCAAGAGGGTTCTCTCCCTTAGAAGGCACTTTTCCAAATCAATCAATCAATCAATCAATCAATCAATCAATCAATCAATCATTTATCTGTTTCCCTACTCCCCTTTCTTTGGAGTGGAGATTGAGGTGAGAGGATATACTGGGGACGGATCCCAGGGCTTGGCACGGGCTATGCAACCCAGTCATCCTCTGAGCCACGCCCCCAGCGACTTAGTATCCCCCAGCCTTCATTTCTGCTTCTGTAAAGCAAGGATAAGAAAGGGCATGGTGGCACACATGTTTATGTCCCTGCACTCAGGCGGCAGAGGCGGGGGTGAGGGGAGGCTCTCTGTGCCAGCCAGAGCTACAGAGGGAGCGACCCTGCCAAAACAACACAACCACAAATAAGTAAGTAAATAACTCTACTTGGTTGGACTGTAATGGAAAATTGAGAAATTGAGTCACGTGGAAATCTGTTACATAGTAGGTGCTCAATAAATACCATTATAGCAGGGCAGTGGTGGCGCACGCCTGTAATCCCAGCACTTGGGAGGCAGAGGCAGGCGGACTTCTGAGTTCGAGGCCAGCCTGGTCTACAGAGTGAGTTCCAGGACAGCCAGGGCTATACAGAGAAACCCTGTCTTGAAAAACTAAACGAGAAAAGAAAGAGAGAGAGAGAGAACAAAGCAAGTGCCATTATATTGTTACTTGTTACTATCCATTATTAGCAAGGCGCCAACCTGCCCACACACTCTGGCCCCCTCCAGAGCTCCCTGTTACCTCAGACTCATCAGAACTTGCCAAGCACCGGTGCCTTGGCCAAGGGACTCCTGTCTCATTCTCCCAGACTCTGCCACTCTTTCCGTCGCTTCTCCCTTTCTCCTGTGTGGTCAACTCCTACACACGTTTCAAAACCACCTGAAATGTGACCTCCACCTAAAGGCAGCCCCAGTTCCCCTGGGGGTGTAGCTTTCTGTGACAGAGGGTAGCCATGACTCGATGCCTGAGTTCCGGGAAGGATGGAGCCGGCGTTCTACTCTCTCTGATAAGGCTGGCGCTTGGCGCAGTCACGGGTGGCCCTGTGTACACTGGCCTTCACCCACGCTGCATCACCACGCTGCCTTCCTTTGGATGGCTGAGCATATGATCCATTGTGTGGATGTACCACACCCACGCTGAAGCCACTGGGTGCAACCCTGGTGTTAGAGCACTCGCTCACCTTGTACGAATGGGGCCTTGGGCTCAACCTCGTGCTGCAGGAGAGACCACTACAGAGACAATGAATAACAAAGGCCAAATGGTGGAAGCCATGTTGGAAGCCGGTGACCCTAAATCCCAGGCTAGTGAAAGCAGGCTGGGGCAGGGGGCGGGGTCCTGCAACCTCCCTAAACCTCAATCCCCTCATCTGTAACCTGCCCTAGTCAGTCACTGCTGCTGGATGCAACCCCAGGAGCACTGCACGCCGGGGCGGGGAATCTTAAAGTCCTTATAAATCTCCTTCGTGGTGATGCTCCCCGCGTGCACCAAACGCGCGCACCCAGAACGACGGCCCCGGAAGTGGAGGGCTCTGGGCTTTCCTGTCCTGCCCAGGCCAGCTTGAGGGTAATGGAGGGACAGGGGCGATGCCAGTTCCTTCTTAGGGGTAGCTCAGGGGGAAGGCTTTGTGGTTAGCCAGCCCCCCGGTTCTTCTGTCCCCAACCTGAATGCTGGGATTACAGATGCAGGTCAGGTTCTGGGGACTCCGCTAAGGTCATCATGGCAAAGGACTTACTAACTTACTAGCTGACCGGCTCCCCAGCCCCATCCGTGTGTGGATTTTTTTTTTCTTTTTTCGAGACAGGGTTTCTCTGTGTTGCCCTGGCTGTCCTGGAACTCACTCTGTAGACCAGGCTGGCCTGGAACTCAGAAATCTGCCTGCCTCTGCCTCTGCCTCCCAAGTGCCACCACTGCCCTGCCCCTGTGGATTTTTAAAATATTACGCTTTCTTTTCTGTTGTGTTTCACACACACACACACACACACACACACACACACACACACACACACACGGAGGAAGTCCCGGGACAATTGTGGGGAGTTGATTCTTTCCTTCCACCTCATAGGTCCTTGGGGATCCAATTAAGCTGTGAGTCTCAGCAGCAAGCACCTTTGAGCCCTCTCATCGGCCCATCATGGCGAGGTTTTTGAGGTTTTTTTAAACATATTTTCTGCGTACCTGGGACAGTAGGATGTGCTCTAAATGCTGCCAGGACCAGAAGGAAGGAAAGAAGGAAGGAAGGAAGGAAGGAAGGAAGGAAGGAAGGAAGGAAGGAAGGAAGGTACTAAACTCAGTAAGAAGGGCTGGGGCGGGGCGGGGTGGGGGTGGGGTTGTCATCTGCCTCCTGGAAGAGGAAGCAGACCAGAACGGGTAGCCAAGTGCTGGAGGATGTGGGGAGTCTTCTGGAAGAGCGGACGGACAGGAAGAGGTCTGGGCACAGAGCATTCTGGAACAAAGTGGGGGCAGGTGGGGAGGATAGGAGGAGCCAGGAGGAGCTGTTTGGGAGGAAGCTGGAGGGCTGGTCAGGGTACAAGGGACGCTTTGTGGGCGGCAGGGAGCAAGTTGCAGTCTGGCCCTGAGGTGCTGAGGCGCGATGCCTTTAACCAAGAGGTGACACCGCAATGCCTTTAACCAAGGCAGGATTTGGTTTGAGGTGAGCAGCAAAAGGAGCCCTGGAGCTGCTCAGGGGAGAATGGAGCCCAGGGCGCAGGGGGCTGGAGGAGGAGGAGGGGGAAGAGGGGGAGGGGAGGAGGGAGAGGAGGAAGGGGAGGAGGAGAAGAGAAAGGCGGATGGGCAGCCTATGGGGAAGTGCTGGATTAGAGACAGGGGTTAGAGGCAAAACCATATCCTGGGCCACAGCCCGATGCTGGTTCCCTAGTTCCATTTTCTGGCCTTTTTAAGTCATGGTCCCTTCCACCAATCTTCAGGATGTCACCGATTCTGTGCATCTGATTGTGGGACCCACAGAGACACCAAATTGCCTGAGGTTATCCAGGGCTGGGGGTGGGGTGGGGGACTAAGGCTCCCTTTTTTGATGGTGCTGGAAATCGAACTTGGGACCTCACATATGCTAGGCAGGTACTGTACCACTGAGATAACCAGCCCAGGCCTGGGATCTCCTTCTGAGGTAATAAAAATGTTTCCTAGGCCGGGCGGTGGTGGCGCACGCCTGTAATCCCAGCACTTGGGAGGCAGAGGCAGGCGGATTTCTGAGTGCGAGGCCAGCCTGGTCTACAGAGTGAGTTCCAGGACAGCCTGGGCTATACAGAGAAACCCTGTCTCTAAAAAAAATAAAAGATAAAAAAAAAAATAAAAAAATAAAATAAAATAAAAATGTTTCCTAGTTGGGCAGCATCATGCTTGCCAGAGTTCTAGCACTCTCCAGCCTGGGAGACATACTGAGGTCGTCTTCTCAGACGAACCCGCCCACAACTAGACAAAGGTAGTGGGGTGATAACACTGGGAACGCATCAAACACAGTCAAATGGTTTGCTTTGAAATCGATTTTTCAAGTGGATTTCAGTTTGATTAAAAAAAAAAAGTAAGTCAAGAGGTGGTAGTGCAGGCCTTTAATCCCAACACTCTGGAGGCAGAGGCAAGCAGATCTCTGCGAGTTCAAGGCCACCCTGGTCCACAAAGTGAGTTTCAGGACAGCTGGGGCTACACAGCGAAACCTTGTCTTCAACAACCAAAACCAAACCAAACCAACCAACAATAACACAAAACAAATAAAAACCAAAAACATTACCAATAATAAAGAACAAAACACCCCCATGTTTGCTTCTGACATGTCTCAGTCAGGGTTTCTATTCCTGCACAAACATCATGACCAAGAAGCAAGTTGGGGAGGAAAGGGTTTATTCAGCTTATACTTCTGCATTGCTGTTCATCACCAAAGGAAGTCAGGACTGGAACTCAAGCAGGTCAGGAAGCAGGAGCTGATGCAGAGGCCATGGAGGGATGTTCCTTACTGGCTTGTTTCCCCTGCCTTGCTCAGCCTGCTCTCTTATAGAACCCAGGACCACCAGCCCAGGGATGGCCCCACGCACAAGGGTCCCTCCCCCCTTGATCACCAACTGAGAAAATGCCCCACAGCTGGATCTCATGGAGGCATTTCCCCAACTGAAGCTCCTTTCTCTGTGATAACTCCAGCCTGTGTCAAGTTGACACACAAAATCAGCCAGTACATATTCGTTACTTCAATTTTCCTGTAACTTTCCCTGGGGAGACAAAATTAATGTGTCCTCCCCCTAGTTAGGGCCCGTGACACTTCAGGAGACCAAAATAAAGATTCCCCCAAAGTCCAATTTGGCAGTTACTTACAGAGAGCATGGGCGTGGGTGACCCCAGAGCAGCTGTGCCACCCAAAACCTCCCCCAGCAGAGATGATGACATCTGTGTTAGTCAGGGGTCTCTAGAGTCACAGAACGTATGGGCAGTCTCTATATAGTTAGGGGATTTGTTGATGACTTACAGTCTGTAGTCCAACTCCCAGCAATGGTCAGCAGCAGCTGTGGATGGAAGTCCAAGGATCTAGCAGTCGCTCAGTCCCATGAGGCAGGCAGACGAAGAAGAGAGAAAGAGAGAGAGAAAGAGGGAGAGAGAGAGAGCGAATCTTCCTCTTCCAATGTCCTTCTGTAGGTCTCCAGCAGAAGGTGTGGCCCAGACCACAGGCGTGTACCACCACGCCTGGATCTGGGACTTGCTTTGTCCCAGATGACCTTGAACTCAGAGATCTCCCTGTCTTTATCTCCTGGGATCCGTAGCCTCCAGATCTCCATGCTGAGACCCAGGCCAGAAACCTGTATCTCTGAGCCTCCGGATTAGGATCTCGGGGGAACCTTCCAATTCTGGATTGTAGTTCACTCCAGACAGCGTCAAGTTGACAACCAGGAATGGCCACTACAGCGTCCTCATTGCAGCACAGATAGAGGCCCACGCCCCCCACTTCCGGTGTCCCTGCATAGTTTACATTCTTCAGGGGCCAGGGACTGTGAGGACCCCTGCAGCTGGGGCGGAACCACGTACAGTTCAGAGAGAGACCAGGAGAGAGGAGCTGAGGTAGCAGGAACGCCCCTCCGCTAGTCGGAGGAAGCTCAACTGGCAACTGCTTCATCCTCATGGCCCAACCCTGTTCCCAAGCCTATCCAACGCCCATGGCCAAGACCGTGTGAACGAATCCCTCCCCGGCCACAGCCACCAAAATCCAGCTCCTCTGAGCACAGGGGAGACCAGAGCAGGAGGTGGCATAGCCGAGTCCTTCACTTCTCTCAGTCGCTTGGGTCCTCCAGCCAGTGTGGCTCCAGGACACAAACTGTATGTATGCCAGTGGCCGGCCGCCATGTTGAATCCAGTCAGGCCAGGACTGACAGGCTGACCCCTGGATGGCAGCTAAATGACATTTAAGACAAACCGCTGATAGCTGACAGGTGACCGGTCACTCACTAACTGATCAGACAGATGGTTGACCTCTGACTGACCTCTGAAGAGACTCTCAGGACTAACAACTGCCAAACGTTAACAGATGACTGACAACTGACTGACAGACTATAACAACTGACATACTGACCGATGACAACTGACTTGTGAACACTGACATCTAGGCTAACTGTTAACTGACTGGGACTGACAACTGACTGACAACTGACTGACAACTGACTAACTGGGAGATGAGCTGACTGATTATGACTGACTTGTAAATACTGACTTCTAGGCTGACTGCTAACTGACTGACTAACCAGGAGATGGACTCTCTGTGTTCACTGACTTGTGAACACTGACATCTAGGCTGACTGTTAACTGACTGACTGACTGACTGGGACTGACGACTGACTGACTGACTGACAACCTCTTGAGTGACTGACTGACCAATGACTCAAGACCAATTAAGATCTGTATGAAGGAAGTCTGAACGATGACTGGCTTAGGAGTATTGACGACAGACTGGTGATGGGCAGGACGGGACTGACTGAGACCTACCAACCACTGACAACTGATTGATGACTGACTTGCCAGCCACTGACCACTGACCACTGATTGATCAACCAAGGACCTCCCTTCTTCCCTTCCTCCCTCAGGAAGGCTTGGATTGTCCCTGGGGCTTGGGGATCCCAGCAGGGCCTGGTACATGCGATGCCCTCCCTTTAGGCCCTTAGACGTTTTCTAGGTCAACATAAGACATGCTGAGGTAATCTGGCGTCGGCCTTAGCCTGCGGAGTGAGGTACTGAGCACGCTTTGTCTTTGTACGTGAGTCCCCTCCGGCTCCTAGGCTGCCCCCTCCAGTCGCGCTGGTTACGTCAAGGACACGGGTACGTCTGTAACCCCTTTTCGGAGTCTCTCATCGCTGTGGAGAACCATCAGCAGATCATGCATTTATATCTTAAACACATACACAAAGTCTGCCCGCTCTCTCCTCTCCCGCTCTCTCCTCTCCCGCTCTCTCCTCTAAGTTGCCGCCGCGACGCGGTGCTCAGACCATGCATTGGCTCATGCTTGGCCTACAGGCCCCACTCCTCAAGACTGCATTTCTGCTCAAATTACTCCATGGGCCGGGCATCATAGTGCGGGAATCAAATCCCCCAAACCGGGAGGCAGACAAGAGGCTCTCTGTGAGTTCGAGACCAAGCTAATTTACTAGCTAATTTATTCAGTAAATAAACAATCAATGTATCTAATAAATTATCAATTTATTTAATAATTATTAATAGTAATTATTTTATTATTTTGAGACCAATCTTTATATATATGTGTGTGTGTGTGTGTGTGTGTATACATACATGTGTATATATCTACTGCTTCCTCCACTTGCTCACTGCGTTACTCTGAGACTTCGGGCTTGCGGTTTCTTCCATCCGGACCTTCCTGCGGGTCTCCAGCGGACTAGGTCGCCGCCATCGCTGAGACTTCGTCCTAGTCTCCGCCTCACACCAAGCACTGTTAGCACTGTTTGTTGATTGACTCCCGGGCTATCTCTCTCCGGATCCGTCTGCACCACAGTCGGCGCTAGTGAGCCGCCGTGCAATGGAGCCGGGATCCTGGTCTGTCCTGTTCGCTCCTGTCCTCCGCAGGTGGACCCGGGAGAGGACGCTAGAAGGAAGTGAGGAGGAGGCAGAAAGAACAGGAAGTGAAGGCTTCTGGGAGGTGGGTCCGTGAGTTTGGGAAGGGGAAACCCCAGCAATCCGTGCGTACCGGGAGCGCCTGCAGTTGAGTCACACCCTGTAAATGTTACACTTGTCTTCATATTCTACATAGAATCCCAGAGAAGCCGAGGAGCTCCTGGGAGGTCACGCAGGGGTGCGGGGCCCGGTGGACCCCCAGCTCCGCACACTTCTAGAACTTTCTCTCTTCACCTGGGCAAGCGTTTGGATGGCTCGGCATCCTCTGCGTTTAAAACAGGCGTGTGTTTATTTTTGTCCGGAAACCCTGTGGGTTAAACATTTTTTTCTTTTCTTTTAAATTTTTTATTTTTGAGACAGGGTGTCTCCGTGTAGCCCTGGCTGTTCAGGACTTGCTTTGTAGACCATGCTGGTCTCGAACTCACGGATATACTGTGCGTACCTTGTGGGAGTCAGTTCTCCCGCACCTCTCACATTCTATTTCTCCCAGGCTTGGCGGCAAGCTTCTTCACCCGCCGAGCCATCTCGCAAGCTTCGTGTCTCAGCCACGCAGCTCAAATGCTCAAGTTTTCTGGGACAGAATTCTGGGGACTCCCGACCCTAGCACGGTCCCTTTAAGAGGGAAATTTTTTTCTAGGCGCGCGAGTGGGGGCGTGGCCAGGACGGAGGCGGGGTCTGGTGAAGCAGACCAATGGGCAGGCGCGTGTGGCTCGGGGGCGGGGCCCTCCTGGGCGGGCCGCTCAGGGTTAAAGGGGCGCCCGCGGGTCGCCGCCGCTCTGCCTCGGGGAGACAAAGCGCCGTCTCGTTGCCGCCCCCGAGCTGTTCCGGGCCATGGGCGGGACAGACCGTCGCGCCGGTCCCACAGCCAGGTAAAGCCGGGCGGGAGGGGACCGCGACGGGGACGGCATCCGCGCGGCTGTCGCCCGGGACCCGCCCGCGGCCTCCATCGCGGCCGGGCCGCGCACCCCCGGGGCTGGAGGGTCTGCCGTAATGCCCTGCCTCAGTTTCCCTGGAGTCCGAGCCTTGGGGCCAGCTGTAACCCCATGGGTGGTGGCCTCATCACTTGTCTTACATTTTTATATCTTTATTTTTGTTGACGCGTGCGGAGGTCAGAAGACAACTTGCAGGAGTCCGGTCTTCCCCTGCTTCTACTTGGGTTTCTGGGAATCAAACTCAGGTCGGGAAGCCTGACCGCAGCGTCTTTATCTGCTAAACGGCTTGGCCAGTCCTGCCTCTCTTTTTTTGTGGGTTTTGTTGGTTTTTTTTGGGACAGAAGCTTACCCTGTAGCCTTGGCTGGCCTGGAACTCCATATGTAGAACAGGCTAGCCTCACAGAGACCCACCTGTCTTTGCAGTGCGAGTGCTGGGATCGAGGTGTGCACCACTGGACCCGACAGGTGTCGTTTTGTCCTGCTTTTTGGAAGTGCTTTCCAAGTGCTGGGATGACTGGTGTGAGCGCCCCGTTGGGGGTGCGTCGCCTACTTTAGAATACTTTTGCCCTATAGTTTGTCACAGGCTGTCCTTACTTTAGCCCATCGGAGCCTCTTAGAAGCCCATTGAGGCCACCGAGGTCTGGGAGTTGGCGGTGGTGACTGGTTTTCCATCCTGGACCACCCTGGGCAGGAATTTGGTCCCTAAAGCATCGTGCCAAGGCCCTGTTCCTTGAAGCTTGGCATCCTCAGAAGACTTTGAACCCCAATAGTGTGGGACGGTTGGAAAGTGGGGAGCCCTCGCTCCCTCCAAGGGAAAGGAACCTGCGTGTTGGCTGAGCCAGGGCAGGCAAGGGCAAGGGACCTGGCGGGGACTTGTGTCTGCTGGTGACCTTGGGCCAGGGTGCCCCCATCTGGACCTCTGAGGGAGGAAGGCTGATGGGTACCAGGCAGGATACTGTCAGTCTAGGTGGGGGAGCAGGACCCCAAGGTTTCTTCCACTTTGGGCGGTTTGTGCCAAGCCCTGCTTTTTTGGGCACGGTCACTTTTCATATCTAGGAACGTGGGATGGGGACCACCCCGGTCACAGAGTCCTCATGTTGACAGAGGTTTGCTTTGTTGTATAGGCTCCTGAGTTCAGGCTACACACGGGGCCCTCAGATCCAGACGGAAAAACCCTCTCCCCTTCCGGAGCAGGCGTGAATGACCCAGGTAATTTCCAGCTGGGGTGTAGCACGGTGCCTGGTGGTCTGGGTCCTCAGGGGATGCCAACCCCCTAGACGCTGGTGACGCTGCCATGTGGGAGGGACGGAAGGGCACCTCAGGGAGGAAAGTGTCTGGTGCTTCTGAGCAAGGTGGCTCAGGTGGCTGGGCCCGGTGACAAAGGCCGACAAAGGCGGGCAGAGGTTGGGGAAGGAGCTGGGATTGGGGGTTGGGCTGGACTGAGAAGTTGGCAGAAGTCACGAGAAGGGAAAAGTCTCTCTGCGGTCCCAGGGGAGGGCCCTAGGGGGGCCATCTTACCTTGAGGTGGCCGGATAGGTAGGGGCGAAGGCGGAGGCAGCTGGCAAGGGTGCCTGCCCTGCTCCAGCAAACATAGGGGGACCTTGAATACAGGGGAGCTAAACAGCCCTTGTGCTGGGAGGCAGCCAGGGGCAGGGGCATCGCCTGGCCTCAGTGAGCGGATGTGGGGGTGAGAGGGGCACCAGGGCTACTTGCAGGAGCAGGATGGACTAGAGGGAGACCTGCGGCTGCCACGGCCAGAGGGCCCGGCTCCCCGTGTCCTGCCTCGTTGTCATAACCTTGCAGTAGATAATTTTGCATTCACATTCTAGATGAAGAATTAGAGTTCCAGAGAGGTTGACTGTGCTGTGCGCCCCCGAGGTGACCCAGCCTGGAGACTGAGAGCCAGCCGACCTGCGAAGGGAGCCGGGTGGGCAGCCTGTGGTAGGTTCTGCCTGTCAGTCACGTGGGATTGATTTGGGAGGGGCGTGAGAGTCACTTGTGCAGAGACAAGCAGAGGCACAGAGAGGGACGGCTGGCAGAAGAAGCCACACAGCAGCGGAGGCAGAGAGGGGATCAAACTCACCTGAGCCTGGGGCGGGGCCCAGCCCCATCGCTCTGGGCCCAGCAGGTCTCAGCCTCTGATCCAGCAGGAAGCTGACCCTGACGGCCATGTGGGTGGCATGAGGTGTCAAAGTTAAGTATTTGTTTGGTGAGAGGTTTCTCCCTCCACCCGCAGAGCCGCGCCCCGACCTCGGGTAAGGAAGGTGGCACAGGCAGAGAGAGGGCCGGGCGTTAGTTGAGTGCCTACTGCATTCCGGCCTCTTCAAAAGTAGGACAGCCATGGGCAGGAAGTGAGGCTGTGACCCGGCACCCATAGGTGCAGGGCCTGCCTCCTCCAAGTGGCCTCACTGGCAACCCACGGGCCACTCCCCGATGAGCCCTACTGGCCCCCTGCCGCCCGCCGGGTGTGTCCTTTTTGGGAGGTCTTTGTCAGTGCTCCCTGTCCTCCTTCCTCCCTGACAGTCTGGGCTGAGCCTGCATTTTGCGTAGGTTAATTTCCTTGTGCCTTCGTTTCCCCATCTGACACACACGACTGGGCTGCAGACGTAAAACCGGCCCACACCACCCCAGGCCCTGGCCGTTGCGAGTTGGAGCTCATCTATGCAAAGTGTCTGGGGCAGCTGATTGCTTAATGTACCTTTCCTGGGTGGCCCGGGGAGACCCGGGTTCGAGTCCCGTCTCACCAGGCTCACTGTGGGGCCTCGGGGTGGGTGTGGTTTGGAAGGAGGCTGCGGGTGGCTTGGTTGTCCACGGTCAGATGGTCGTTGGAGTAACATCTGCTCCCACGCAGGGCACAGACAGGTGCAGGCCTCGCGGCCATGAAGCTCAACGAGCGGAGCCTGGCCTTCTATGCGACCTGCGATGCCCCGGTGGACAACGCGGGCTTCCTGCACAAGCGCGGGGGCCGCGGGGCCGGCTCGCACCGGCGCTGGTTCGTGCTCCGGGGGAACATGCTCTTCTACTTCGAGGCGGAGGGCAGCCGCGAGCCGCTGGGCGTCATCCTGCTGGAGGGCTGCACGGTGGAGCTGGTGGACGCCCGGGAGGAGTTCGCCTTCGCCGTTCGCTTCTCCGGCGGCCGCTCCCGGCCCTACGTGCTGGCCGCCGACAGCCAGGCCGCCCTGGAGGGCTGGGTGAAGGCGCTGTCCCGGGCCAGCTTCCACTACCTGCGCCTGGTGGTGCGCGAGCTGGAGCAGCAGCTGGCCGCCATGCGCGAGGGCGGCTCGGCCAAGGCCGGCCCCGCCAGCCCCAGCCCCAGCCCCAGCCCGGCTTTGAACCCGAGACCCAAGGAGAACGGCCGGGCAGTGTGGAGCGCTCTGCCTGAGCCACCGCCGCCGCCGCCGCTGCCACCCCGCCGCAGGGCCTCCGCGGCCGACGGGCCCCCGGCGTCCTTCGCCCAGCTGCACGAGCGGTACGGACTAGAGGTGCAGGCGCTCAGGAGCCAGTGGCGCGGAGGCCAGGCGGGCCGAGCCGGCCTGGCGAGCCTGGAGGACCCCTGGCATCCTGCTTCTGCTGAGACTCAGACTCGGGAGCGGCCCTAAGGGACCTACGGGCCGTGAGGGAGGCATGACTACACAAGGTCCCCAAATGGCGTGGATGCAAGCCGGCTCCCAGGGGACATCGGAGACTCAGGAGACCTGGGCCCCTGGGGTCAGAGGCACATCCTTCGGAGGAGAAGAATCTGGGACCTGAACCTGCAGGTGCTTCTAGAGCCCAAGGAGCTGGTTTCTAGAGAACTCTGCGCCAAGGCAGCCCGTGTGACCTTGACAGCCCTGAAGCTGGCCACCGGCCTGTGGGGCCCAGGCTTCACCCGGTGCCCGGCCTCACAAGGATCTAAGGCTTGAAGCGGGTAGCTACAGTCTTGAGTTGCTGCTGTGGGCCTAAGGCAGCAGGTGGAAGGTGGGGCTTGCGCTGGTAGGTCCGCAAGGCTCCTGGCCTGGAACCAGCTCAGGCAGGACTTTGCCCAGCTCTGCAGGTGGGCCTCACCTGACCTCAGGCCTGGGCTGCGACCAGCTTCCTCACAGGTTCACCTGAAGACCAGGGCTCCTACTGATTCCATGCCTGCAGGGGGGAGTCCAGGCACCGCCCCTGGCCACTGCAGGCTGGTGGGCCTCCTCCTCCTCACCACAGTGCTGGCCAGCTTCCAGAGTGCTGGGCAGGGCTGGGCCGGGCAACCAGCCCCACCTGGGTCTTGTTCACAGTCCTCCTCAGTGCCCCGCCCTGGGGACTGGAGGCCATTCACTCCAATCGCTGCGTCCCATGGGCAGGTTTCGCCCTGGCCCCTCCCTCTCCCCTGTCCCCGAGGCCCTGGGCTGGGGTTCCATGGGGGCCTCTGTCTGTCCCAGGGCCTCTAGGCCCCCTGCTGGCTCAGGGGCCAGGCCAGGCCAGGCCTTGGCTGTGGGTTGTCTTTGAAGTACAGAGGGTACTGTCTTTCCTCAGTCAGTGAGGTGTTCCATTCTCACCCCTGCCACTTTCTACTGTCAGCTGGCTGCAAGGGGTGGCATTGTCCCCAGGGAGCCGGGCCCTAGCAGGAGACACAGAGGCGCCTCGCCTACTTGGCCCTTACCTCGACCTCTGTCTCCTGAGCTCAGCTGCCTGCACAGGTGGCGCCTCTGGGGATTGGTCTCTGTCTCCTCAGCTCTCCCTCCGTGGGCTCAGGACTTCTGGCGTGGCGGGCGGAGCAGGAGGGCCGAGCTCTGGACTCTCACCGGGATGGGTTACAAACTCTGAAGGTACGGCGAGGTGGGGGCGAGGGCAGGGGTGTCTCCTTTTCCCAAAGCACAAGAAGTCGTCCCGCTGACTCGGGCTGGGAGGGAAGTCAGCCCGGACAGGGCCCGAGGGCCGGAATAAAAGCTGGTGGAGAAGCGGCTGCTTGTAGTACTTTTCTCCCTGCAGAGTCCACAGTTGATATATTTCCTGGGGTCCTAGAAAGCTGGCGACTTGTCCTTTAGCTTGGCAGACCCATCACCTTAGGGAAGACTGGCCTCATCTTACGTGGGGGCGGGACCAAAGCCACCCGGCTGGAGAGGCAGCTGGGATGCCCTGACACAGGAGGTAGATGGAGGACTACAGGGCCTAAAGATGAGAAGATGATTGACAGGTGAGTGGGCCCAATCACCTGAGGGTTCCGAGGGATGTAATGGGAAGGGGTCCAAGCTGGCTCTTGGCCAGACCACATCTGCCATCCCAGCAATCAAGGCTTAGGTAGAAGGAGCTCTAGCAGGGAGCTAGCCTAGGCTACATGGTGAGAGCCCACTCTCAACAGCAAAACCGTGGTCCTCCTTACTAGCCTGTTCCTGGTAGTTCAGGGGTTGAGTGCAGGGATTCCCGGCACTGTGAAAATTGAGGGAAAGAGTCAGTGATGAGGATTGTCTGTGGTGAGTGCTGGGTCCTCTCCTCACTGGGCTCATGGGAAGGGGTGGGTGCAGGCCCAGGGTGGCCCAACATGGTGGTTGAAGCCCAGGGTCTTCCAAACATAGACTCGGGATGTGCTATAGCTTTCCCTCGGCAGCCTAGGAAAATTAAGTGCCTTCAGGGACATTTGGATCTAGTCACTGAGCAGGCCTCATAACTCAGGTTCAAGTTCACAGAGGACTGTGGTCAGGGGACCACGTGCCCCTGAGTGTACACACAGTCCTCCCATTGCCCTGGGGCCACAGCTGACTGAGTCAGGCCACTGGTGACTACAGTCCCCGCTGGGCACACGATGGCGGGAAGTAGTGGGAAGGGTGGTGGTGGGGAGGCTGCCCCAAAAGGCAGCATCACAGGTGTGTCCTTATCAAAATACTCCTTGAAGTGACAGACAGGTGACCTTGGGGACAAAGTTAGTCAATACTGACATCCCTCTCTGCCCTCCTGCTATGGTTACGAATGCAAGGTGAAAGCTATCTTGAGGCACTCTGTGGTCAGGACTATCCTCAGGGGCAGCTGGGGATGGAGGTACGCTCGGGCCAGGGGTCACAGGTGCACAGCATCCACCAACCCCAAGTTACCACCCTACGTGGATCAGCCAGGCTGCTGCCACTGAAGATGTGAGCGGGGTCACCCAGTGTCCGTCAGATAGCTGCTATGAGAGAGTGACCCGGGTTGGGGGTAACGTGGTTAGATGGACCCTAGAGCAAGGTCGCTGAGGTGGAACAGCTAGACATTTCCTCAGACGGTTAAAGATGGAACCACAGATGACGCGCAGGGACTCGAGAGGGTCTCTGTGTGAGCCTGCGCTCATAGCAGCATAATCTATATGAGCTACATGCGCAGGCCACCCTCCTATCCATCACGGGGCATGCGCACCTGTGGGCCCTGGGGTCCCAGTGGACAAGGATGCTTGTGACATCTGAGAGGGCCAGGCAGACTTGAGACGGTGCAGAGAAGGCAACCACACCAGGCTGCTGGCTCGGCGCTTCCAGAGCTTTCTAGGATTACATCACTGTTATCCACACCCCGGGCCCGGGGCCACACAGGTATCTCGTATCTCTGGAACCCTAAAAACTAGTTTCTGGGCCTATGTGTTTTCTGGGCAGCTTCACACAGCAGCCGTAGCCAGGGTGTGCACACACTATTCTCTGGTCACAGCCTTTTCACAGATGAGGAAACAGACTCCTAGGTGACCCACTGAGGCACCTGGCTTTAAAGCTGATGTGTGGGTGTCTCAGGGTAGGGTCACAGGCTAGCTCCCTAGTAGGTCATCTTGGACAAACTCCATTCTGCTCAGCCCTATTGCTTTTGGGTCTTGGGGTGGCATCAGTTGTGTTGCCCAGGCTGTTCTCAAATGACTAGACTCAAGTAATCCCCCTGCCTCAGCTTTTTGAGTAGCTAGGCTAACAGGAATACATCTCTTTCATCACTGTCCCATCACTCTGATCCTTACCCTTCCTAGGAGTGCTGACCTGAGACCAGAATGGCTAGCGCCCGGTAATATGATGTTTATACCTACCGGGTAAGGAAATGTATAGATCCATTCCCACCTTATAGCTGGGGAAACAGAGGCAGAGAGAGGTTTCGGCACTCTCTCACTGACATATAGCTGGCGAGAACTGGGACTGGTGTGGCGGCCAGGCAGTCTGGTTCTTTGACTCAGAGACTCCTGGGCCTGCCTGCAAGGTTGCCCTTCCCTTCCAGGGATAAGCTCCCATTAGGGCTTCCCCACCCCCACCATGGGCTGCCTGTGAGCCAGCCTTTGGGATTCAGGAAAGTTCTCCTAGCCACAGTGGTGGGGATGATGAGTCAACGAGTCCTCCCCCACAAGGACATGTGGAAACCAGGGTTTGTAGAAAGGTTTCCAGACCAGCGGATGGTCTGAGCCACAGCATGTGGCTCTGGTTCATCGGGGAGTGGTGGCCGAGGCGGGAGGCAAGTGCCCCCCCCCCCTTCATATGACAGTCACATGGTTGGCAAGCTCCTGGTTCAGACACTGGGCAGGTGTACCCATGCCCCACACAATTCCAAAATGCCACCCCAGAACGCACCTTGAGTCACTGCTCACTTTACAAATGTGGAAACTGAGGCCTGTATTACACTGCTGAGAGGCCAGCTGAGGGTATGAGCAAGGCTCGACCTTAACCACCCAGCTTTCAGATGACACTTCAGAGGACAGAGTTTCAAGTCCCCTGCTGCCTTCAGAGCAGCTGGGACCCCACACTCAATCACCAAGCTACAGCACACATAGATACCATGGCAGACGAGGTCACTCTCCAACTAGCTGTTGTCACAACAGATCATGGCCCAGCACGGCCAGAATTTGGAGTTTTCAGAAGGTGACATCTGCCATGCTCAAGGGACACTCCACCATATTTGAATACTGGTACTCAACTGAAAAGCCAGCCTTTGCTGGGCGTGGTGGTCCAAGCCTCTACTCCCAGCACTGCTCAGGAAAGAAGATCTGTTATTCAGAGTCACCCTTCGCTACACAGGGAGCCTGAGGGCAGCCTGGGTCATGTGAGACTCTCGCAAACCCAAATCACATAGCCAGCTGTTGGCGCATGCCTTTAGTCCCAGCGACCTGAGGGGCTGAGGCAGGCAGAGCTCGGTGAGTTCAGGACAGACCTGGCTATGTAGTGAGATCCTGTCCCACAGACAGACAAACCACAAATAACCAGGCTTTTGCCGGGGGCCTGGAACCCCAACGTTCAGTAGGGTGAGGAGAGAGAATTTTAAGTTGGCGACCCGCCTGAGTGATGTGGTAAAACCGGGCTCAGTGGAGTAGGCAGAGGCAGGGGGATTTCAGTGAGTTACAGGCCAGCCAGGGCTACACAGGGAATCTCTGAATGGAGAGAATGAACTCTGATCTCCACGCGTGTGTCCATGCTCACACACCACACGCCCAAATAATAAAAATCAATCCCAGCACTCAGGAGGCAGAGGCAGGCAGATCTCTGAGTTCCAAGCCAGCCAGAGCTATAAAGTGAGACCTTGTCAAAAAAAAAAAAAAAAAAAAATCCACCACTCAAACCCCCAACAAAAACAAAAGCTGTTCATTTTGTACAACACTTCTGAGGACCAACTCTGACCCCATCTTGCACCCAAACTCCAGAACAAATGGAGACACCCAGGATTATTATACAATTCTGTATTTAGAGACGTGTTTACAGAATGTGTCCCTTTTTTTTTTTTTTTTAAATTTTAGACAAAGTTCATCAATCTCATAGAAACAGTTTGTGTGTGTGTGTGTGTGTATGTGTGTGTGTGTTCTCTTTTTAAACCATTGTAGGATGTGAACTGGATGGATCTGTTTGCAGATCCATGGGCTTCCGCACAACCATTTCTTGTTCAAAGGTCACACCAAAATACTGTCACACTGAAGCCAAAGCCGTGGTGAATTCTGCCGAGCGTCGACTGTGTGTGTGTCGCAGTGCATTGAATCAACGTGGAGTTTCAAGGTGAAAAGAAACGCGCTCTCCCTGTTGGGTGTGTCACAACTTGGGGCGGCTGGAGACTGAGACAGGCTTTGTTTGTCCCAGAATGGATTACTCAGAAAACTCAGCACGGTTTTCTAGTGTCAAAATATAAAAATACCCTCCTCTGGATAAAAATGTATATAGTGGAAAACTTCTCGATGCATAGCCAGGATTATGTGTGGAAAAGGAGGTTTTCCAGGGCCTGTTTGACGGTGACCGTCTGCAGCCTGGGCTGGGCGCATGAGAGTTGTAAGTTCTGGAACATTCCTTATTTTTTCCCCTTTTCTGGAAACCTTTTGGCTCACATGAGAGTCACTGCAGGGAGCGACCTTTTTTTTCCCTCAAGCACTGGAATGGCCACAAAGATGGCCACTCATACATCATCAGTCACGGTTTCAGCTTCCACAGTTTGGGGAGGAAAAAAAAAGGGAAAAAGGTAAGAAACTGGAGATCCATCGGTAGATACGGAGGCCGCCTCATCCAACAGGACCTTTGTCCCTCTGGAGATCTCAACCGGGATGTTGGAGGAAGATTGCTCCTGAGTTGGAGTTGAGGGAGGTCCTAGCTTCAATACCAAGCAGATCTTGTGTAGACAAAGAGAACAGACCAAGAGACTGGGATATGGCGGCCAGGCTGTGGTGACATCGGCCGTACCAAGTTCCTCAGTCCCATGCACACCTTCCAGGGATGGCACCGATGAAAAAGAAGACGGAGAGAGAGGAGCTGAGGTTTCTGACTGGGTGCATCTAGGGTTTGGGGCGAGTTGCTAAGCTTTGCGGAAGGGGGTGGGGGGATGACGGCGGGCTATGGTGAACTAACACTTGCCCTTTCTGGAAACAAGGAAGGAAGATGGAAGCCACAGGGTCCTCTGGAATGAAGAACCTGGCTCAGATCGTAGGGGAAGCCTTGTAAGCACAGTCATGATTCAGGATGGGAGCCAGGGTCACGCGACATTAGCATTTCTCTTTGAGCAACACTCCCCTCACGCACTCAGCTTTCCAAAGGTTCTGGAGACAGTGTTGTCTGTACTCGTTCAGGACAGAAAGCTTCTAACTCAGGGTATGGAGGCCTTTGGGGGACACACCACAGCATTTCCACCAGTCACCTGTGACGTGGCGGCTGCAGACAGCCCTCCAGCATGGTCCCATCCTCAGCAGCACCCAGGTTTTCATTTAGAGTCTTTTGGACTTTCTCTTTGCCACACAGCTTCTGGAAGGGCACTGGCACTGTGCCGTGTCTCACAGACAGATGTGAGGGCCAAAAAAGAACCAACCAAACCCGCAGTCTAAGGGTTCTCTGAATTTGGTCCGTCTTACTGTTTTGTGATGGCTTTGAACAATCGTCTTCTTTTAATCTCATCTCATGGCAAAAAGGAAGGAAAAAAAAAAAAAAGACACAGCTTCTGTGTCTGCTCCACAACAGCAGTGACAGCAGCATCTGATTTTATAACTCTCTTTAATATCAAAACAGCATCGGCTGGGGATAAATTCCAAAGGATCCTTTATTAAAATAGCTGAAAGAGGTCTATAAATATTTCTTTATTTTTCTAAAAGAGTTTGGAGTTTTTGAGTGAGAATGTGGTACGTTTTGGTCCTGCCTTCCCATGGGGGAGAGGATGAGGGCAGGATTCCAGTGCCTCCTAAAGCAGGGCTGTCAGAGAGGAGAGGCGGCGGCATCCGCTCACACACTTCAGGTAACTAGTGATACAACAATAAACGTAAACGGCTTAACATTGTTGTCCACATCTGCACGGCTGAGTTCTTGCCTCTCTGGGCCCCACCACATCTGGGGGAGGGAGGGAGGGAGGGAGGGAAGGTGACCTCCGGGGTCATATCCCTCACCCCCCCAGCTTCAGAATTCCCACTCCAGAACCTCTTCCCGGTTGGCAGCCTTCTCCAGTCGGTAGATTATATTGTTCAAGTTGGCCATTTTCTCATGCCGCCGCTGCAAGTTGGGGTTCACCTTAGTGCTGGGGTGCAAGGCTGCAGCTGTGTCAGTAGTGGGGCTAGGACTCAGCTCTTTGGCAGGTGGGGCGCCAGGTAGGGATGGGGAGATGGGGGCCGAGGAGGAGGGGGCGGGTGACACACATGTTGTGAGGTCCGGTGAGGAGATGGCAGAGGGAGAATTCGGTGGCTCTTCTAGGCTGCAGCAGGAGGATTCAGAGGTGGACTTGAAACTCAGAGGCTCTGAGTGAAGCTGTTCCCCTGTCTCCTTTTCTTGGGGGTTGTGCAATGATGGACAGTCTGGATTGGGTGTGTCTGGAAGGAAGGGCCCAGGGGCCAGCTCTGAGAGTTCGCTGGTCCCCAGGGGGTGAGCATGCTCCTCTTTGGGAACATCTTGCCCTCTGTCTGGATCCCCTCCGTCCTGGGGCTGGCCGGCCCCACCTACCTCCGACCCCTCTTCCTGTTTGATCTTTACCAGAGCCCTGGCTGGAGCAGCTCCGGGTAGGGGGCTCTCAGGTTCCTGCAGCTCCAGGCTCTTCATGGGGGGCTTTTGGTCCTCAGTCTCTGAGTCGGGGCTCTGCGGGGTGGGCTCGATGTGGGTGTGGCCTGGCGGCAGGACACTGGGACCCCCACTTGGGTCAAAGTCTGGGTCCTCCTGTGTTCCCTCCACCAGCATCTCACGGCGCATCCTGGACCTGTGGCAGAGACAGGGTGAGAGCCTGCGGCTCGGCTGAGGTCGCTGACCCCAGACTCAGCCCTCGGGAGCAGTGGCTGTAACCACACACACACACACACACACACACACACACACGCCCACAGTCATGTTCTTTAACACCGCTCATTGCGCCTCCTCCCAGAGCTCAGTACAGACCGTGAGGCAGCTGATCCTGAGGTGCTCAGGGCAGTGTGTGCCTCGTTCCCTCTAGCACCAGGGGCACACTAAGTGCTAGGCAAACACTCCGGACTTAGCATTAAGCACTTTCCTTCTGTCACCGTATCTGAGAGCTCTGTGCACACTTGTGTGAGTGTGCATGGACGCCAGAAGTCAACACTGGGTGACGTGAGGTTTTTGTTGTCACACTGACAGAACCTACAATGGGTAGAGGGAGCCTTGCGAGCAGGCCAAAGCTTCTTCCACGCCGCCCCCGTGTCCCTCAGTGATGGACCGTGACCTCCGTGACCTGATGTGTGACCTCCGTGACCTGATGTGTAAGCTCAATAACCCTTTCCTTCCCAGGACATTACTGCTCAGTGTTTGATCCCAGCAGAAGGAAAGAAAGACTGGGCGGAGCCTTCCTCATATACCTTATTTCCTCTTAACTGTGTTGGGGGTGGGGCATGGAGGTCAGAGGTCGGCATCGGGAGGCTTTCTCAGTCAAGCTCTTTACCTCAGCTTTTGAGACAGTCAGACCCTCAGTGAGAGACCCCGGCACTCCCATTGGCTGAACCCACTGGCCGGGGAGCCCAGAAGCCTCCTGCCTCTTCCTACCCGACTCTGGGATCACAGGGGTGTGTGTGTGGGTGTGTGTCCGCCCCGCCCCGTCCCCACCCCCAACCTTCTTTCCTGTGGTTAGGATGACCCCAGGGCCATGTTTATGGCCAGCCTGATTTCCTTCCTTCCTTCCTTCCTCTCTCTTCTTCTTCTTCTTCTTTTTTTTTTTTAATTTATTATTTTTTTTTCGAGACAGGGTTTCTCTGTGTAGCTCTGGCTGTCCTGGAACTCACTCTGTAGACCAGGCTGGCCTCAAACTCAGAAATCCACCTGCCTCTGCCTCCCAAGTGCTGGGATTACAGGCGTGTGCCACCACGCCCGGCCCCTTCTTTCTTTCTTTGTTTTTTTGTTTCTTTCTTTCCTTCCTTCCTTCCTTCCTTTCCTTCCTGTCTGTCTGTCTGAATGTCTGTCTGTCTGTCTTTCTCTCTCTCCTCTTTTCTTTTTTGAGACACAGTCTCATTATACAACCCAGGCTGGCTTGAAATGCAGCATGTAGACCAGGCTGGCCTCGAACTCACAGAGAGCACTCTTACTTGTTCTTCAAGCATCTCTTCTTCATTCACGTCATCTAGAGGCAAGACTCCCTCTCCCCTAAGCCCTCTCCTCTTTGGCCATATTAATCAGGCCGAGGTGAAAGGACTCTGCTCGAAGAGTGTGTGTGCGGCCCGGGCTGTGTGTGCAGCTCAGAGAGTGTGCACGGCTCGGAATGTGTGCGCGGCCCGGGGAGGGCGGCTCTGGAGCCCAGCGCATGGTGCACATGTCGGTAATGGTTTTAAGCGAACACTGATGGTGAAGGAATGCTCAGCTCCTAGAGCAATGGGAAACAGAGTCCATGTCCCCACTGTCCCCACGATCACTTGGGGAGGAGAGAGAGCTGTTAGGGCCCACGTCGCCTATCGCGCTACGGTCTGGGTCTGCATGGGGAGAAAGCGCTGCTGAAGGCAGCCCACCCCCACGCTGCTTCTGACTGACTTGGTGCTGGGGGGAGAGGCAGGGGTGACATGGCTCATCCTGTGGACTCATCATGAGACTCTGAGAGGTCAATGACGGTTAGCTCTTCCACAGTGCCACACGGACACTGGTGACCCTTCTTGCTCAGTAAGTGGGTAGGGCTTCAGAGGTGACCTCTGAAATCTCCAAGCCTCCTTCATGGGGTCCTGGCCAAGGTTCGGGGAGCCCTCTGTGGCCTCGCAAAAGCCACAGCACTTGGGACCTCTGAGAACTGCCCTGGAGAACGGAAAGGCTTAAGAAAGGAGCTCCGTGGACTGGAGAGATGGCTCAGCGGTTAGAGCACTAACTGTTCTTCCAGAGGTCCTGAGTTCAATTCCCAGCAACCACATGGTGGCTCAGGACCATCTGTAATGGGGTCTGACGCCCTCCTCTGGTGTGTCTGAAGACAGCAATGGTGGTGTACTCATATGCATAAAATAAATAAGTGAATCTTTAAAAAAAAAGAAAAGAAAGAACGGAGCTGAGCATGGGGTTTCCTCCATGCCTGAGGCCTGCTGTGGTAGACAGGTGTTTCCTCTCAGCTCCAGCTGGAGGCGCCTCAGGCCTTCCTAGAGGCCACTGCATGGAGTGGGACTGACAGAATCACACGTGTTTACAAATGCATCCTGTGGACACTGACTAGGGGGTGCGCCGTGGTCCAGCAAAACCCTTCCCCCTCCCCAGGATAGAACCACCCTCAGGGGCCGTCCTGTGGCTCTCATGTCCCCGCGGCCCTCTGGGCCCCGCCAGGCTACCTGTAGTTGTGGAACCAGTTGATGACGGTGTTGGTCTTGAGGTTGAGCTGGAAGGAGAGCAGCTCTATGGTCTGCTGCGAGGGGTAGGGCTCCAGCTGGTAGGCCTTCCGCAGAGCCTCCTTCTCGGCCGGTGCCAGCACCACACGTGGCTTCTTGGCCTGCATGAGGCTCAACTCCTGTGGCTGCAGACACGGGCTGGAGCACTCGGAGTGCGCTGCCGGTGACTCACTGTCCGAGCCTGTGCTGATGAGGCCGTAGCGGCGCTTCAGATAGGCTGAGGAGAGGGAGGGGGAGAACTGAGGGGCCGCCGCCATCCCACGGGCCTGCTTGCTTGCGCACAGCAGGGACAGTGGCCAGCTGGCCTTCAGAGCTCTCTGTGCCTGACTCCCATTCCCTGTTCTCATGCTCCAGAGATGTGGGGGCCTGTCCCCTGCGTGTCCCCTGTTGCCTGTGAGGCCTGCTGGGGTTCCTTGAGCGCAGCCACTTCGGAGGCCATGAAGGGTGCTTATAGGTGGGGAACACTCAAACTGGGGCACGCTGTGGCCACCAAGACGGTCAGAGGGGCCACTAAGTTTCAGAACAGTTTGCTGCGTGCGGGGCTAATTTGAATGAACCCACTCTGTGTAAGATACATGGTATCTTCACAATTACAAAAGATCCACAGAGGTCTGCTGTGGTTTAGATCTAGAAGGTTCTTCAGAGGCCCCGAGGTGAAGGCTTAGTCCCAGCTGAGCGCTACTGAGAGGAGGAGTTGGGACCTTTGAGGAGTGGGGTCTGGGGGGGGGAGTCTTCAGGTCCCTGGAGGTGTAGCTCGTTTTGGGTTGTTTGACACAGGGTCTCACACAGCCCAGGCTGGCCTTGAACTCACTATGTAGCCTGGAATAATGCAGAACTTCTGGTCTCTGCCTCCTGGGTGGTGCTGGGATCCCAGGGGTGCATTGCCATGGCTACTTTAGGCAGGGCTGAGGGAATGAACCCATGGTTTTGTGAATGATTTGCTAAGTAAGTGCAAGCCCTTGGGGAGCGAGCCTTTGAAGGAACTCCTGGGACCCTGGTCTCTTGCACAGTGGGCCTGCTCTCTACTGCAGAGGCTGGGGAGCAGGCCGGCCTGAGAGGGGGGCTGGGGCGGTGTGCAGCGTCTGGACTGCTGCCAGTTGGCAACCCATCCCCCCCACGCTGACTCTCACCTTTCTTCTCCAGCTTTTTCATGTCCCGGAGCTTCTCCACGTTGTGGGGGTCGCTCAGCCACAGCTGCATGCGCACGAAGGGCTCCCGGCCCTTCAGGCTCAGCTTGTGCCAGGGCTTGGGCCTCGACAACAGGTCTGACACGGAGCCCTGTGTCAGTCCCAGGATGCTCTCACCGAACAACCGCTGCCCTGCGGACAGGGCAGAAGGAACAGTCACCCCAGACCAGCACAGAGACCCACGCTCGGGAGAGTCAGAGGAGTGGCCGGAGCAGTGGGCCCAGGACTCTGTGTGCACAAGAGCCCGGGGAGGGCCGGCACTGGACAGGAACACAGGAACTGCTCTCTCTCCCCAGCAAACTGCCAGCAGACACCCTGTCCTGTTGTGTCCTGCTCCCTGCCCCGCAAGGATTCAATCTGAATCTCAAACGTGTCTAACTTATGATCCAGCAATCTGTCCCCTCGAGACCAGACTAGGACACCTGCCCAAGGGCACCAGGTGGGCTCTTGACTCTTAGATGGTGAAGGTGGCAGGTTACCCATGCATCCCGAGCAGGCTGGGTATGCTCTAGGCTACCCCACTGCTCCTCTTTAGCTTTTGATTTGTGTGTTGTGATGTAGCTGAGACTAACCTCAAGCTTGCCATCTTCCTGCCCCAGGCTCTCCGGGGCGGGATTCCAGATACACCTGGCTCCAGCCGCCCACACAGGGAGCCAGAGGTCAACCTTGATGTCTTCCTTGATTACACTCTGAACTTCAGTGTTTGGAGACCTGGAGCTGCCTGCTTCCTGATGGCCAGGGACCTGCCTGTCTCTTCTCCCTGCCTCTATACACTGAGTTACAGATGTGGACCATCATGCCCGGCTGTTTTTGTGGTTTTTCTCTTGTGTGTGTCTCGGTGTTCTGCCTGTCCAGATCTGTCTACATCTCCTGGTGCCCTACTAGGTCATATGAGTGCATCGGATCCCCAAGAACTAGAGTTATAGATGGGTATGAGCTAGCCATGTGGGTGCTGGGACTTGAACTCCGGTCCTCTGGAAGAGCAGGCAGTGCCCCTAACTGCTGAAGCATCTTTCCAGCCTCCATGCCTGGCTTTTAACATTGCTGGCTGCCAGGCCGTGGTGGCGCATGCCTTTAATCCCAGCACTTGGGAGGCAGAGGCAGGTGGATTTCTGAGTTCGAGGCCAGCCTGGTCTACAGAGTGAGTTCCAGGACAGCCAGGGCTACACAGAGAAACCCTGTCTCAAAAAAAAAAAAACAAACCAAAAACCAAAAAAAACATTGCTGGGGATTCAAACTGAAGCCATTCGCTGAGTTTATCTTACTGACTTTTAACTTGAGGTATTGTTGTTTTGTTTGTTTGTTTTTGAGAAAAGGTCTCATGCCATAGCCTAGACAGGCTTCAAACTTGTGGCAATCCTCCTGCCTCAGCCTTCTAAGTGCTAGGATTACTGCATGAGCACAGAGCCCAGCTCCCGTCTGGTATTTTTGGATAATGCTGAAATCGTAGTGACAGCTGCTGGGTTTGCATCCCTGGTTGGGGGCAGAGCTGACGTGCGTCTGTGACTCAGAGGAATGCACAAACCAGAGAAGGGACATGCTACCCTGCTCGCTGGCTCCCCAAGATCGCAGCACTTGGTCACAGGGGTAAACATCACTGCTGAAGTGGCAGAAGCTCCTTAAGGCCCCTGCAGAATGGTTTTGAGAGCCAGGCTGTGCCCCTCAGCAGGGGTTCCCGGTCAGAGCCATGTGCCTAACGTGTGGTCCTTCGTGCTCAGGGCTGGCTGGCACCTCCAGCTGTCCCCGAGTTACTGGGACAGTCCAGCTGTGCTCCTAGCTCAGAAGGGCTAGCTGAGGGCCGCAGGCCCCCTCCCCCACCGTGTACCTAGGTTGTTGTCCGTGAGGACCTCCTTGACTCTCTTGGTGATGGAGTATGTGTCCAGCTCTGGGGACATGGCCACCATCTCCTGGATGCCTCCCGTAGCCTGGCCGCCTGTGAGGGGCTTCCCACCCGCGGAGGAGCCGGCCCGGCCCTCGGGCTGCTGATTCTCTTTGCTGCTTTCCAGAGACAGGCCCAGAGGCTCCTGGGAAGTCTTTTCAGGCTCCGTGGGGCTTGGGGGAGGTGATGGGGAGGACGTCAGCTCGGTGGGACTGGCTGCAGGGGAGAGACAGCGAGCGAGCGGTCACTGCCACTGGGCAGGATGGCTTGTCAGAGCGGAGGCTGGTACCAAGGCACCCGTAGCCACCACAGTGCGCCCCGGAAGGCACTGCCCAGGGTCTTCATGGTGACATAGCCCTTCCTCTTTTGGTGATACTGGGCATTGAGCCAGGTCCTTGCTATCCCAGGAAAGCACACTCTACCACAGAATGACGGTTCAACTCCTCTCAAAACTTTCATTCTGAGATATGGGCCCCCATACACGGCAAACACTGGCTTTGGACTCACAATCCTCCTGCCTCTGCCCCCAGAATGCTGCTTGCCTGTCTACCACCTGTCTGGCCTCCCTCGCTGCCTCCTGTCACCTCTCTTGCCTATCGGTCTCTGACTGATGTGTGTCTGCCGTTTGTTTTGCCTGTCTGTCTGTCTGTCCGTCTGTCCGTCCGTCTGTCTGTCTACCATCAGCCTATCCCGGTTTTGTAGCCACAAATGGAAAGGGAACTCCAGTCGTTGCTAAGGTGGGACCTGCAATTCTGTCACCCGACACTCTTGTCCTTTGTAACCCGGCTGGCTCATTTCTGTGACTTGAGGTATGGCTTCTCCAGATCACCATTTTACAGATTTGGGTTAGCAACCCTTGGCTGGAATCGTTGCCCCTTTGTGGTCTCTGGGGCAGGGTGGACCATCCCGCCTGAAGCCATGTGTTCTGAAATAAGTGTTACTTACTCACAGGACCGCCCGCAGCAGTTCTGCATACAGGCCCTGTGACTTCAGGTAACTCTCTGAGCCTCTGTTTCTAGCTCTGCAAAGTTCAGGCCCCACCCTGCCCATGATGTCACCTATGAACACAAGACTGGCCCGGCCTGTGCTAAGAGAGATTCTGAGGAACAGCATGGAGTCTCTGGGGAGCTGGCGCGTGTGATCGAGTTCCATCACGGGGCTCTGCTGGCTGTGTTTGTCCTACCTGCTCTAAACTGTCTGGGTGTAGGCCTTCTCACCTCTGTGGAAACTTCCTCCCAGAGACAACAGAAGAGGGAAAAGGGGGTGTGGGTCAGGGACCCCTGTTCAGGTGCCCGCAGTTGAATGGTGTCTGGGATGCAGAGAGTACAGCGGTGGGCACGCAAGCCCACTGACTCGGGGTAGAGCCCAGGCGCTGTACCGGCACTCACCCTGGCTAGCGCTGGGCTGCTGGGATGGGGCCTGGCCCTGGCCCAGCTGGTCCGATAGCCACAACTGCATGCGGATGAAAGGCTCCCGGCCCTTCTGTGTCAGCTTGCTCCATGGCTTTGGCCGGGACAGCATGTCACTCACGCTGCCCTGAGACAGTCCCAGGACCTGCAGGTGGGAGGTAGGTCAGCAAATCCCATAAGTAGTCTTCCTGGCCCCTCCCCCTCCCAGACCCTTCAGAACCCGCGCTCTCTCTCAGAACTCCCACCTGACCCTGAGGGCATCCTATGGTCCCCTCCGGGATGCTACCCTGAACCTCCCGCTTAAGTCTGTTCTTCCAGATCTAGCTTTCTGACCCTTTCTCGTACCTCTCCTATTTAATTTTCTGGCAATGGCTGGGGACATTTTGGAAAGGGCTGGGCTGAATCCTTGTCATCAGCTAGACCATGGGAGCCACGGAGGGCTCTAAAGGGCAGGGGCTGGCTGTTAACTGGCTCAGTGTCCAGGGATGGCTAGACAGAGGACAGATGCCTGACTGGGCTCCAGAGGAGAGGCTTCCTACCTGGGTCCCCCTCCAGTCTATAGGTCTTAGGGCTAAGGTCTCAGTGGGCCTTGCTCCTGGGTACCCCCTGGTCCACACCTTCTCTCCAAAGATGCGCTGGCAGATGCCGTTCTTGGCTAGCTTCTCCTTGACCTGGCGCGTCAGCTCCAGTGTGTCTACCTCTCGGTACATGTACAGTTCATACTGCTCGGGCGTCAGGGGAGGCACGGTGGGCTTGAGTGTGCGGGGCACATACGCTGGGTAGTAGGGCAGTCGTCCGCCGCCCACCTCGGGGACTCCGGCCTCGGACTTGAGTTCCCCGACCCTGGGGGCCTCGTCCTCGCCCATAGCTGCTTCGTCCTCAGGGGCGATGGTTGCCTCGTCCCCACGGGGCCAGGCTCGCCCATTGGGCTGTCCCGAGTAGCTGGAGGAGGAGGAGAGGGAGGGCGACACGGAGGCGTAGGGACGGCTGAGCAGACCGCGGTCTGATGCCCAGTGGTGGTCAAAGTAGCCGGCGTCTCCGATCTCCGACTTCACCTTGCGGATGATCCGCTGCACAAAGGCAGCGGGGGACAGGACCGCGAGCGACGCCTGCGCACTGCTACTGCCGCCGCCATCTTCCTGCTTCACGCAGGCCAAGGCCCCATTCTGGCTCGCGGTGGCTGGCGAGGGCCGCTCCGGAGGAGAGGGAGGCACGGAGCGGCCCCTGGGACCCGACTCCATCTCCAGCAGGGCCTGCTGCTGGGCTTGCATCTCGCGGCGGGCTTGTTCCAGAATGTTCTTGATGGCGTCTTCCGAGGTGCTGGAGGAGGCCGTGCCATTGGGGATGCTCACGGAGGCTGGGGAGTTCTTGGATTCACCTTTGATAGGGTGGACAGGGGCCCATTGTCAGGACACAGTTGTAAATAGCGTCCGTGTTTATCGCATCTAAACGTGGGGGCAACCTCTGTGTTCTACAATGGCAGGACTGCTCAAGTAAGTCATGGTCTGTCTGTCTGTCTGTCCGTCTGTCTGGTGCAGTGTTAGGCAGGCATTAAAAAAATCAGGCTAATAGCAAGATCTTAGTATATGTGGAAAAATTGGACAAGGAGAGAAGACAGTGTAAAAACAGCCAAAACCACAGAAAACATGCTTTTTACACGTGCCGTGCCGCGAGCCAGCCGTGTGAGTCCAAGGTGAAGAAAGAGGCGGTAACTCAAAGATGCTCTCATGAATTCTATAGCAAAAACCCGCAGCGGAACCCCAAACGCCCAAAGGGAAAAAAAAACAGTGGTTAACAAGGCCGGGTGCGCTTTTAACCCTAGCAATCAGGAGGCAGAGGCAGGCGGGTCTCTGGGAGTTCGAGGCCAGCCTGATCTACAGAGTGAGTCTGGGCCAGCCAGGGCTACACAGAGAAACTGTCTCAAAAAGACAAAACAAACCAACCAACTAACCAACAGCAACAATGGTGTGGCTACACTAGAATCCTAACTCCACAGCCGTAGAACACAGCTTCACCACAGCTACCAAGCCAGCTAACCAAACAGGAGGGTGTAGAGGAAAATCTCATCAATGGAAGAAACCAGGTTGACAGCTATCTCTGAGGGGAGAGAAAGGGAGGGGAGGGGAGGGGCGTGTCAGGTCGGAGGCACACAGATTCTGGGGTCCGGGCCATAATTCCCAGGGCCTCAGTTGGTTCTATGAATAAGCGATTGAAAACAAGAAGCTCGCTGGGTGGTGGTGGCGCACGCCTGTAATCCCAGCACTCTGGGAGGCAGAGGCAGGCGGATTTCTGAGTTCGAGGCCAGCCTGGTCTACAGAGTGAGTTCCAGGACAGCCAGAGATATACAGAGAAACCCTGTCTTGAAAAAAACAAATAAACAAACAAACAAACAAAAAAAAAAAAAGAAAAGAAAAAAAAAAAAGAAAACAAGAAGCTCACACAAGGGTGATGTGTAATAAGCAGGATGCCAAACCCAGGCCGTGTCTCAGGACAGCAATTGATGAGAGTGTGACTAGAGGCTGCCTCTCCTAAGCAGTGTTCTCAGACTACTGAGCCAGGCAGGTCGCCATGGCCTTCCTCCATGATCCTCCTGTGTAGCCTCCATCCTGGGGACCACCACACAGCCACTAGAATAATGTTTTGTTTTCGTTTTGTTGTGGTTGTTGTTGTTGTTTTTCAAACTAAAAACAATAGAACAGTACTGAGTTACTTAAAGAAACCCAGCAGTGGATGGAAGCTGGGAACTGGGAAAACATTTAAGGGAGGATAGCACAGGATGACAACCCCGGAAATGCCGGTCACATGACTTCAAAGTCCAGCACCAGGCTGGGGAGACTGAACTGGGGAACGGGTGCGTATGGAGATAGGCTTGTCTCTTCAGGGGCGTGAGAATGCTCTGGAAGTGATATAACAAGAGTGATTGAAGTCAGCCCAGGCCCAGGGTCAGTAAAAAAAAAAAAAAAAAAACCCTGCCTCAGAGCCACTCCGATGTCTTCCTCTGGCCCGTGTGTACTAGAAACATTTGTTAATTTCACATCGTGTAATTTCGCCCCAAATTGAGGCTCCCCTCTTCCAGCTGGGCCTAGGCCTCCTGGGTAGGCCTGCCTCAGCCACTCGGAAGGCTAAAGCAGGAGTTCAAGGCCAGCCTGCCCAGCCTGTGAGCTCCTGTCTCGAAATACAAGCTGTTTTTTATTAAGGACTGGGGACCGGAGCCCAGGGGTGGAGCTTGGAACGAGGGAGGCGCAGGACTCAAGCCCAGCATCACAAAAGACGACCAAACTAAAGCAAGCTCGGAGTTTAGGGCCACATGGGTCACTGAGGGGGTCACACCTGCTTCCTACCCAATCCCCCCACTGGACACTTAGGTCATTTCCAGCCTATCACTGGTTTTGTTGTTCATTTCCTAGTTTTTCTGAGACAGGGTTTCTCCGAGTAGCTCTGGCTGTCCTAGAACTCCCTCTTTAGACCAGGCTGGCCTCGAACTCGGGGATCCACCTGTCTCTGCCTCCCGAGTGCCGGGAGAAAAGGCCGCCGCCACCACCACCACCACCACTGACTAGCCTACCGTTATGAGCAGTTTGTATAAATGCCCGCCCATGCCCACCCTGGACATTTCCTTGGCTTCTGTCAAGTATGTGCCCGAGGTTGGCAGTCAGCCACGCATGCGCACTGCATCTCCAGGGATGGCTAGTGCCCAGTACTTGGCTTTCGCAACTGTTTGGAGCATATGGGGGTGGGAATGGAGGGGGTGTGGCCACCCTTGCAGCTTAGTACTTAGTGTGAACATCCCGCTGACTTTAACCCTTCCCCCGTCTGATTTTGGCCCTGGGGGGAGGTGTTGGAGGGAAGCACTGTGGACGTCAGGCACCCAGGGTCTGTGTAATTGAATGCCAGGCCTCACTTACAGCTGTAGCCCCTGACTAGCATTCAGTAGGAGCCTAGCAGTGGTGGTGCACACCTTTAACCCCAGCAACCGGGAGGCTAAGGTGTCCCAGGAAGAGTAAGGCTGATAGATCTCTTTGAGTTCAAGGCCAGTCTGGTCTACAGAGAAAGTTCCGGGACAGGCAAAGCAACACAAACCGGGTGGTGGCGGCGCCCGCCTGTAATCCTAGAACTCTAGGACGCAGAGGCAGGCGGATTTCTGAGTTCGAGGCCAGCCTGGTCTACAGAGTGAGTTCCAGGACACCCAGGGCTATATGGAGAAAACCAAATCCAAGAAACCAAAAACAACAACAACAACAACAAAAATCATGACTGGCTCGGAGGGTTAGCTGGTAGGGCAGTGTAAACTCCTGCTGGGTATGTCCCCTCTGCTGTGGTCTCTCCCAGGGACAGGGTTGGGGGGTGTCTCCCAAGTCCCCATAGGTCTTTGCAACTGGAACACCTGCGTTGATCCACCAGCAGGGGGCAGCAGACACCGCACAGTGGGGTGGGAGACCTGAGCCCAGCATCCCAGGATCCCAGGCAGCCCAAGGTCTACACTGCAAGGTGAAAGTGCAACTTGAGCCTGGCCACAGAAAACTGCCAAGCCAGTGGCAGGGACAGCCACACAGCCAGAGCCATCGACTGTGGGATCACAACAGAGAAGGAGGTTTTGACTCTACGGCTCTGTGCACCATCCTCTGTGTACCCACCCCTGGTTGGTGAGCACTGACCTCGCATTAAATCCCCACCCGCACAGCCTTCAGAAAGGAGAGCTAATATCATCCCTGTCTTAAAGATGAGAAGAGGGAACACCGAGAGGCCAAGTCACCAGTACAAGGCCACACAGCTGAACCAGGATTTGTGGCCAGCCCCCGCTATCTACTATTCGGTACTGTAGGTCACAAGCGGGATGCACACCAGCTCGTCAGGATAGGGTGGGGGGCTTCCTGGAGGAGGTGACGCATAAGAGAGTGGGCCTTGGCTAGATGTCCTGGGTAAGGGGAAAGTCTCAGGGTCCAGTAGTGCGCTGGGACCAACAGAGCCCTGGGAGAGGTGTGGGGTGTGAAGACCCTGGACCTGGATGTCTTGCTGAACTGAGATTTTGTCATGGGGGCCACAGTGAGACACGGGAGACACCCAGCAGTGGTGTTTGTGCTCCAGGCAGGTCCTCCTGGGCTCACAGAGGTGGTGCAGCCAAGGGGCGAGGGTCACCGGCTGACAGACGCCATACTTACCTCCCTTCTGAGACTCAATCTCCTTCTTGGCCTGCTCCAGGATACTCTTGATGGCGTCGTCTGAACCCGTCTCGGGTGTGCGGATTCTCGGGGTGATGCTGCCTGGGGGAGGCACGAGGGTGGTGGCTGTGGGGCGGGGCCTGCAGGGGGCGGGGTCAGGCCCTGGAGGTGGGCAAGAGGCTATGGAGCAAATTGTCCTGGGGTGGGGGTGGGGGTGGGGGTGGGTGACAGATGGCAGGTGGTGTAGTGACTTCAGCTTTGGGGCTGGGGCTAGAACTACGGCCCCTGGTGCATGCTAGGTCAGTGGTTAGCGCTGAGCCGCGTTGACAGGAACAGGACCCCCGACTCAACAGTAATGGACCAGGGTGATTATGGCCACAGCAGACGCTTCTGAAGCAGTCCGGCCTCTCCAGGTGTGGTGGTCAGCGCTCTGGGACCTTTTAGCCCCTCCCCCCAGGGGCTGACAGGGGGGAAACTGAGGAACGGGCTTAACCTAGGACCAGAGCCGTCCAGAAAGGGCCGCAGAGTGAGGGGAGGGGTGGCCCGGTACAGGAGGAGGCAAGGTCACGAGTCTTCCCCATCCCCAAACGGGGAAACCGAGGCGCAGGGCGGTGGCTCAGCCACCGCGGCTCGCCCACGGCTCGGGATGGCGGTGGGGCGCCTCCGCGGCTCACCTCGCTGCTTCACCTGGATGGTGCGCAGGGCCAGCACATTCTGCTCGTCCGACAGGAACTGCTTCATCTTGATGAAGGGCTCCTTGCCCTTCACCGTGAGTTTGCGCCAAGGCTTGGGCCGCGCCAGGATCTCACTCACCGAGCCCTGCGACAGTCCCAGCACGTAGTGGCCGAACACGCGCTGGCCAATGTTGTGCTTCAGCAGTTGCTCCTTCACCTGGAAGGCGATCTCAGCCGTGTCCAGCTGTTCCTCCTCGGGCCCAGCCCCGTCCACAGGCTCCGGCGCCCCGGGGGGCTCGGGGCCGGGCACGGAGGCGGCGGGAGCCGCTGGAGGCTTGGCACCGCCGTAGAAGGCGGGTGGGAACACCAGCAGGTTGCCCGGTTCCCCTTTGAAGGCGGCTGGGCCCATCAGGTGCTTGGGCAGCAGTGGGTCCCCAGGGAGCCTCTCCCCCGGTGCCAGGCTGGAGAAGGGGGACAGCGAGAAAGTCCTTGGTCCATCAGGACCCAGGCCGGGGCCCAGCAGGGGCTGCGCGGGGCTCGGGGACAGCGGGTCTTCCGGGCCTGGGGGAGGCGGAAGCTGAGGCGGGTAGGGGGGCTCCGTGCCCAGTGATCCCTTGACAGAATCATCCTCCGAGGGGTCCTCCTCTAGAACACGGGGTGGGGGATGCACAGGCAGACAGACAGACAGACAGACAGACCGAGGTGCGGAGGCCAATGGCGACGGAGGGGAGGGATGTGCAAGAGAGATGGTTAGAGGGAGACAGTGGGGTGAGGGAGAGAGCAGGGACGGGGAAATGTGATGTGGGGGGGACAGGATGAGGGAAAGGCTATAGGCCTCAGAGGCCGTGAATACCCACGTTTGCCGTTTTCCCTCCATTCCCGATCCCCACCTCCTCGGACCCCCTTCAAATGCTAGTTTGTGGGACCCCCTGGGAACATTACCCTAGCAAGCAGGAATTGACTCACGGTCACCCCAGGGGTCCAATGCCCCCCACCCCGTGCCTACTCACGCAGCCCACCAGCGCTTCCCATTTAAGAGACAAGAAATGAGCCTGTCATCTTGGTGAGGGTCCCAAGGCTACAAGGCCACTGAGCCACTCGTGGGAAGAAGGGCAGTTTTAAGCTGTGGGCCGTGCCCGGGGGGTTGGCTATAGGGTGGGGTATAGACACCTCCCCTTCCTGTCTCCTGAGTTCTTATTAAGGCTCCAGGATCCAGCTGGAGCCAGGGTCCAGGGAAGCCACTGGGACCCTGGGTCTACCTGCGCCCCTGACTACGGGATGCACCACCCAGCAGGTGCTCAGTCTACGTCCCTGGTCTGGATTCTTCTAACTCATGGATGGCAGTGACCCTGGGGCATGAAAAAGTCCGGGGGAATCTCTGCCAAGCCCTCGGACCAGGTGCCCCTTGGGGGTGTTTCTCGTGCCCTACCAGGGCTGGCCAGCAGTGCGGGCTTCTCCAGCAGGAACTTCTGTGTGGGGAAGAAGGCGTCCTTGGCCATGAGCAGCGGGTCCTCAGGCTTGGCCAGCGCCTGAGGGGAGGGGACGCCAGGCTAAGGAGCAGGTTGGTGCAGGCTGGGGGGGGGGCAGCCAGCTTTGGGGGACAGGGCAGCAGCGGGGATCTTACCTGTGGGAGGCTGCAGGCGCTGGAGGCCAGCTTCATGGCTCTCAGGATGCTGCCGGAGAAAACGGAGGGGCCCGAGGTCAGCAGGTCCCAGCAGCAGGAGACGCCCAAGTGGGCTGCCACCCATGCCTTCACCGCTTCAGACTCTTCCCAGGTGACCTTGAGTCTGGGGGCTCATACCACACTTCTTGCCCATCCCCCTCCAGACAGAGTTTCTCTGTGTAGCCCTGGCTATCCTGGAACTCACTTTGTAGACCAGGCTGGCTTCAAACTCACAGAGATCCACCCGCCTCTGCTGTACCCCACCACCACACCAAGCCATACTTGCCTTTCTTTTTTTTTTTTTTCTTTTCTATATTTCATTTTACACGTGGTCTCATGTAGTCCAGGCTAGCCTCGAACTCATTATGTAGTGGAGGCTAGCCTTGAATTCCTGATCCTCCTGCCTCTGCCTCCCCAAGTGCTGGGATTATAGGTGTCCAGCACCACCAATCAGCTCCTCCCTTTGTCTCCTCTTCCCGCCCTTTCTCCATCTCCCTCCCATCCTCCACCCTTTCTCTCCCTTCCTCTGTGGTTCCAGGGAAGGAACCCCGGGCCTTTGGCACACCACCCGTGTCCTCTGCCATTGAGCCACCCTGCCTTGTGGTTTTAGTTGGACATTGGTAGAAACTATCAAATATATATATATATATATATATTTTGCCAGAAAGTTCCAAAATGCCAACATTGGATCTGCCTGGGAGATGCACACTGAGAACTAAAGTGGCCTCACGTCACAGGAGGTCACAGGAGGGGAGGAGGGGTGGGCAGCCCCTGCGCTAGGAATCCTGGGAGCATGGCACCTCAGCTCTGTTTTGATCTCTTCATAGTCAGCCTGGGCCTCCAGCTTTTCTTGGAGTTTCTGGAAGACAAAAGGGTCTAATGAGGCCGCCCCTCCCCCGCCCGTCCCTCCCCCTCCCCTCCCCCACGCACTCCGTCCCCGCCCCGCTCCCCCTCCCCCCCTGCTCCCAGCCCACCGCGCCCCTGCCACCCCGGGAACCTGCCTCTATGGCCTCGGACTTGGCCGCCAGCTGCCGCTCCAGGTCAGCGATCTGGTTGGCCGAGACCTCCTCCAGCTCCTGCAGGGAGTGGCGCAGCTGCTGCGCGTCCTTCAGCAGCCTCAGGATCTCTCGGTCCTTGGAGGCCAGTGCGGCCTCCAGCCGGGGCCCCGAGCACAGGGAGAAGCTCACCTTCTCCTGGGGACAAAAGAGGGCTCTGCGTGAGTGGCTTGGAGGGGCTGAGCCTCGACGTGCTCCTGTCCCGGGACCTCAGGCGGAAGGGAACGTGGTGTGAGGCCTGCATGGTTCCCCCGGACCGGACAGAGACCGTGCTTCATTCAAGACTTTTGTTGTCAGAAGTACAGCCATGGCTGGCTGTGCTGGTAAAAAAAAAACCTCTGCACTCTGGAGTCAAAGGCAGGAGGATGACCACAAGTTCCAGGTCAGTCTGAGCTACACAGTGAGACTTTGCCTCAAACAAACAAACAAACAAACAAACAAACACAACCACAAAACAAAATAAAATAAACAAAATAAACCCCCCAAATAAAAAAGCAAAACCTAGAAAAAAAAAAGAAGCGTCTGTTGGTAAAGTAGGGGCCTGAATTTGGTCTCTGGAAAAAGCTGGGCGTGGCTGCCTACACGTATAAGCCCAGCGCTGCTGGGAAGCAGAGGCAGTTGGTTCCCTGGAGTTCCCTGGTGAGCCTAGGCTAACCCACGTCAGTGAGAAATCCCATCAGAAAATGAGGTGGACAGCCTCGGGCGCAGAGGGACAGCATCCAAGGCTGTTCCCTCGCTTCAATATGCACGGGAACACTCGGAGACATGTATGTAGCATGTGTGTATATACATGTATATGCACACACACACACACACACACACACACACACACCAAAGTAAAAGTGGGAAGGAACTGTAGCAAAGGCGATTCCAAAATAGGTTTGGGGTGCTGGGTCCGCCACCAAGGGAAATGACCCATCCCGGGAACCACTGACCCTCAGGGCCAGGGCAGCCACACCTCAGCCAGCCGCCATCAGGCATCCCCTGATCTGTTCCATGCCTGTCACCCGCCTAGGGTCTTGGAAACTGCCCCCCAGCCCTTGTTCCATGACAAGGTGCAGGCTGCTGTCTGTGGGACCTTGGTCAGGCCCCTCTCAGGCCCCTTACCCAGTCTAAGATGTACTCAGGGTGAAAAAAAAACCTCTTTACACACAACAACAAGCCCAGCACTGCTAATCCAGCTTTCTTCCTTGGAGATAAATGCCAATTAAAACAGGAAGCGGATGCCATTAATACATTAAATTAATTAGCATCAAGTGCTACTGTGGTGCTCAGAAAAACTGCCTCCCAAACCAGTCTGGATTCCAGCCTGGCTGCTTAGCCATTTGCAGGTTCCTCGGGGGGTTAATTAAGAAACACGGCGACTCCTCCCCAGGTGGTCAAAGCTCCCTGTCTCCCCAGACAGGCCTCTGTGGTACAATCACCTGGCAAATCATTGAAGACACTCTCTTGGGACACAATCACATTTACCTTCCTGGATCCTCACACGTGTACACACACACACACACACACACACAGTGAAGAACTTTTCGGCCATTGAAGCCGCACAGGCACGCAGTTACCCCTACAGGTTGAAACACTGTCCAATATACAGTCTAAGTGAGTGCTGTGACGTCAGTGTCCGAATGCTAAGGAAAGCGGAAGCCACACCTGCCACTTGTGATTAAGTAAGGAATTGTGACTCCAACCATCTGGGGGTGCAGAACCCCGAAAAGGAGGCTGATGGTGTACAAGAAAGACACATGGGCAGAACGGTGGGTTGTGATTAAAGTCCTTAGACAGGCTAAGGACCCTAGGAGGTGCTGGCCAGGAAAAAGGAGAAAGATGGATTGATTTCATTTAGGGACTTCGGGGGTTAGTAGCGGGGACTGGCTCTTTATAGCACGTGGCTGGCAGAAGGGGCAGGTCCCACTGGAGTCACCTGTAAGTTTTAGGACTTAAGGGCTGAAATACAAACCTTCTTACAGTCCCTGGTCAGGGCTGAAAGGTCCCAAGGGACCACCAAGCACTGAGACCAGTGTTCGACAGCACCCCCTGGTGGTCACCACCACTCACAACACCCCGTTGTCCAAATCCTGTTGCATGCTGAGAAGACCACGCATCCCTGCTCACATCCACTTCGGCCCACGCGGTGACACCCACCTTTCCCTAGGTGCAGAGACACGGGCTTCCCCAGTCTTTCCCTCTGCCTCCCCCACATCCCTGGTACATCCTTACCCCACTGGGTCCCTGGGGGGAACAGCAAGCCAGGCGAATGGAGCTGTTGACCGACGCCAGCTGCTCCCGCAGGCTGTCCACCTCCCGCTGGGCAGCCTCCGCTCGCTGGGGAAGAGAAGAGCGGGATCTAGGTTCCCACGGCCCCGACTGCAGGCAGGCTGGGACCCGGGAAGTCCTGCCACTGAGCCCCAGGGTGGGTGCCGAGGAAGACAGCTGTCTCAGCTCACCTTTCCTGGTGAGATGGTGCAACTGAACAGAGGCTGCGCCGGATGGCTCTAAGTGAGGCTCTAAGAGTGAGACCATCCCTTCCGCCAGGCCGGGGAGGAATGCTCCTGTCCCTGGGAGGTTTTGGCTCATGCACAGGCTTGTGTCCGTTCTTAGGCTTTGGACCCAGACTGTACATGAGAGGGCCGTGGGGTCTGCAGAGGTGGTCCCAGTTGACCGGCTGTCATGGCCTCTGCGTGAGTCCCTTGGCTTTCTAAGGCCTCAGTTTCCCTTTTACAGAATGGCGGTATTAAAAAAAACTGCCAGAGGAGGCCCTAATGCTCAAAGGGAGGGCATGGCACACTGCCAATCTGTGGTAGGGCTTAAAAACAGATTTACTTGGTTATTTATTCCAGGGTCTTCTATGGTTGGGCTGGCTTTGAACTTGCTATGTAGCTGAGGATAATCTTGATTTCCTGGCCCTCCTGTCTCTACCACAGGTTTGTGCCACCACTTCTGGCTATGATCTCGTCTCAAGCCCATGTCACTGGCCAAGACACCTCCCACTGTGGGTGTGGCCACACGGCACTGGCCTCATCATTTTGCACCCTGCAAAAGTAGGATCAGTTTGCATGTCCTGAAGGCACAGACTCCATGCCTAGTAATCCCATTTGGGGGGAACTGGGCCCACCCATCAGCTTCTGCACACGTGAGGTGGTGTCTGCCTGAGGTAAAGGTGTTAGTTGGGAGTGGGAAAAGGTAGGATTAACTATAAACAGTCATCTACAGTGGTCTGCTAGCTTGGACTCAGCAATCTATAACCCACTCACTGTTCTTATAAATAAAGCTTTATTGACACACGCAGGCATGTACACTCATGGACACAGTGCACAGGTTTTCCTGCGGCTGTTGCGAAGCTGCCTCTTTGGCACACAAAATGTGGTTCGAGCAGAGCTGAAGTACTTATTTACATATTTGCTGCAGTGTGAAGCAGAACCTGCTGTCCTGGATCAGGTGAATGTGTGCCGGTGGGAACAGGACAGACATCCACCAGAGGCGGGTGGAGCCCGTGAGGGTTTACTGGTTGGTTTGTAAACGAATGGACATCCCTGGAGGGGGGCCAAGAAATTGGTCAGACGTGTGTCTGGGGCAAGGGGCACTGCCTTGGGTCTGCCCTGACTCAGCTTTTCCAATCTTGGCCTATGTGAGTGAATTACCTATTTAAAAGTATAAGATAGTGCTGGGCAATAGCGGTGCTTTTAGTCCCAGAGGGAGCCAGAGGCAGGCGGGGCTCTGCGAGTTCAAGGCTAGCCTGCTCTACATATCAAGTTCCAGGCCAGCCAGGGCTACAGTGAGACCCTCCCTCAAAGAACCAAAACCACTGAAAATGCTATGCTACTGATATAAATGAGGGGGTCTGTAGTGACAATTTTTGGCATTTTTTGGCTTCCTTTAAAAATACAGAAATATTATAAGAACATGTTTTCGTTTTGACCCCAGGTGCGGGATATGAGCTGCTTCAGACTGTGCACAGCAGCTGACTGTGATTTGCCTCCTGCTCTAGCAGGGGCGTGATTTTGCCAACTGCAGCTAGTTTCTGTGATTGTGTGATTTTTGGAATTCTGGGTTCTTTTCAGAGGACATATACTGCTACAGCCCAGAGAAGTAGGGTGGCTTATTGGTTGTTTGCTGTTGGCCAAAATTTGTTCAGTTGTCGTGTGCAAAGAAGAAATTAGATATCTGTACTGGCTGGTTTTGTGTGTCAACTTGACACAGGCTGGGGCTATCACAGAGAAAGGAGCTTCAGTTGGGGAAGTGCCTCCATGAGATCCAGCTGTGGGGCATTTTCTCAATTAGTGATCAAGCGGGGAGGGCCCCTTGTGGGTAGTGCCATCCCTGGGCAAGTAGTCTTGGGTTCTATAAGAGAGCAGGCTGAGCAAGCCAGGGGAAGCAAGCTAGTAAGAAACATCCCTCCATGGCCTCTGCATCAGCTCCTGCTTCCTGACCTGCTTGAGTTCCAGTCCTGACTTCCTTTAGTGATGAACTGCAGTGTGGAAGTGTACGCTCAATAAACCCTTTCCTCCCCAACTTGCTTCTTGGTCCTGATGTTTTGTGCAGGAATAGAAACCCTGACTAAGACAATATCCTGATGGTGAAGATCAAACTTATTCCAAGGAATTCTACACCTCTAATCGGAAGGAAGTAGGCTCACAAGAACGCCGGCCCCTTCCTTTCCGGCCTCTTCCCTCTCCTATTTAGTCTTAGGGGTTAAAGAGAGAAAAGGGTGGAAAAGGGCGGAAGGAAGAAGAACACACAAAGCAGCAAACACTGCCTGCATGACACAGGAGCTGGCTGGTGGAGCGGCTCCGTTGGTAGCATTTGCTCCTCATGAAGGAACCCTGGGGTTCCAATCAGCAACACAGTTTATATAAACAGGATGTGGTGGCACACCCCTGTAATCCCAGCACTTGGGAGGTGAAGACAGGAGGATCAGGGAGTTCAAGGTCACCCTCAGCTTCGCTGGAAGTTAAAGACCAGCCTGAGATACAGCAGATCCTGCTCAAAACAAACAAATTCCAACCAACCTTAGGAGCAGAAACCTGGGAAGTCACTATCACCACCGCCCTGGCCCCGCCTCTCCTGGGTGGTCATGGCTCCCATGTGGGCCAGAGCAGGGGCTCAAGAGGTATCGGCAGCCAGTACGGTGCTACAGAGACTAGCCCGAGGGCCTTTGCTCTGAGGGACTCTGCCCCAGGGCCTCCTGCAAAATGGCAGTGTGTCTTGCCAAAGGACTGGCCTGCTGATCTTGGGCTATCTCTATACCTACAGGCGGACAGGATGATGATAATATTAATAACAACAACTCAGTAATAAGGGGTTGTAGGCCCTTCCTGTGCTCTTCCTCAGATGTGGCATGATAGGGAGCCTGGTAAGGCCAGAGAGCTTGGGTCCAAATACCCCGAACCCAGCCCTGGACTGGGTGCCCCACTCCCCCCTCAGCCCTACTCCCACCCCACCCCCACCCACAGGAGACTCACTGCTCACCTGGTTGGCCTTCTCCAGGTTCGTCATGATCAAGCCGACCTCGTCGGCCCTGAGACACAGAGGAAAGGCGCCCTGAGGGAGGCTGGCAGCTTCCACACTAGTCATCTCTGCCATGGAAGCTGCCCTCCACACTCCCCAGAGGGAAACCACACCGGGTGGACAAACACACTGACGGCCGGCCGGGAACTGGGAACTGGGCCTCAAAATTCCTCTCCCTCTCTTTTTCTGAGACAGGGTTTCTCTGTGTAGCCCTGGCTGCCCTGGAACTCACTCTGTAGACCAGGCTGGCCTTGAATTCAGAAATCCGCCTGCCTCTGCCTCCTAAATGCTGGGATTAAAGGCGTGTACCACCACCAGCTGGGCTCACACAAAGCTCTTCTTAAAGGCAGCCCAGGGCCCAATCTCAGGGGCTCTACAACCGGGGCTTTCTCTCACCTCACCCCTAGTGAGTGAGTGCCCTTCCCTCTAAGATCGGCTCCTACAAGGCTCCTGCTGTGATTCCCTAAGGGGCTCGCTTGTCTACCATTTCCTCCAGACTGATACTGGGAGCTTGGGACAGGTCTGCCTTGCTTGCTGGGACCCTGGGACCTGGGGGACACTACCGGCCACACCCTTGCTTTGTGCATCCTCGAAGCCTTTGCTGGCACATATGTCTGTACCGCCCGAGGTGCACTTCCGAGGCACTGAGACTGCCGGCCCGGGCCGCCCCTGCCTCTCTCTGCACAGTGCCCACATACAGTACGCGCTCAGTAGTGTCTGTGAGTGGATTCATCATAGCCACTACTGCCTGCGTCTGCTTTAAAAACAGGGCAAAGAGTTCATGTCCCCTCCCCCAACCCCCAGGGTCACAGCACAGCACCAGATAAACAGTAGGTGCTCAATAAGTGTTTATGAAGTGAGTGATGTCTTAAACCTGAAGAAGTGATTGCACTCTGAGTCATTTAGATGCTGTCACTTGGCCTCCACTGGTTGTGCTGGGAAGCTGAGGAACGTCTAGGGCACCTGGTAGAACCAGAGGTCAGGGGTCAGGGGTCAGGGGTCAGGAGTGACTCCGGTGTGTGAGTAGAAAGGGAAGATGGGTCAGGTGCATGGCTGGGGCTGAGGAGCGGGAGTTGCTCAGACAGTCAGAAGGAGGCGGCCTGTGTGGGACAGATTGAGGGAGGAGGCGTCCCCAGCTCACTCACTTGGAGGCAGCCTCTTCATCGTACTTCCTCCTCAGCTCCAGCAGCTCGGTCTGGGTGGCCTTTAGCGCTGGGAGGAGTGAAGGCTGTGTGAGGGGGGCAGCTGGGTGGTCCCGCCCCCCTCCCCCATACCTCAGCCCCACCCCTCTCCCTCAGCCCCACCCCTCTCCCTCAGTCCTACCCTGCCCCTCCCCCAAGCTGGGAGGCAGTCTCAGTGGGTGAGGGGAGGGGCTGAAGACCTGGCAAGCTGGGGGACCCTCCTGTCTGAGGCAGGGGACTGCAGAGAGCAGAGGCTGTGGGGCTGTCCACTGGCAGGGCAGGCCTGGGGGGCGGCCCCTCAACCCACCATGAGGCCGCCCATGCTGACAAAGCCGGGAGTTGATTTCTCAAAAACATCCCACTTTTATTGTTTGTTTGGTTTGGTTTTTAGGGACAGTTTCACAGCGTGGCTAAGGCTTGGTGTAGAACACACCAGGTCGCTCAGGCTAGCCTTAATCCTCCTGCCTCAGCTTCCTGCCAGTTACACTCACAAGTTTGACAGGTGGCCCAGGGCAGTCGCCACCTTCCTGACAGTCTGGCCCTACCAGATGTCCTAGCCACCACCTCTGACACGGCCTCCATGACATTAGTGCAGGCAACTGTCCAAGATTCGCCCCATTCGGCTCCGTCCCAGCTTCTGACCCCGTTTCTTACTTCCCTCTGTCTTTGGGCACAGCAGGTCTATGTCCTCAAGTTCATTGTTTCACTGGCCACCCCCACCCCCAGCCCCACACCATTGGCTCGAAGCCACTTGAGGGCCGCCACCACCAGGGGGTCATACCTGAATGTAACACCTTGATTTTCTCCTCTGCCTGCCCCAGCCTGGTTGCCAAGGTGATGTGGACTTCTTGGAGGCCCCTGGAGAGACAGACACAGGGCTGGCTGCTCAGGCTGCGTGCTGGGACCTGCCTGGCCCCGCCACGTGGGTGTCGTGGGGCCTGCCATGTCGCCCCCAAAGCCTCCCTGGTTTTATTCCCGTGCCTGTGGCGGGAGTTCGGATGCTCAGGGGCCCTTGTGGGCTAACTGCCTCTTTCCTAACAGGAAATGAACCCCTGAACCCAGATATTACTTCCGGCCCCTCATGGCTCCCTAACTCCTCTCTGGCTAACCTCACCTCCTGGCTGCTCCAGGCTGGCTCCTACCTCAGGGCCTTTGCCCGGCCTCTCCCCTCGGCCAGAGTCTCACAGACTGAGGACTTTACCCACCCTCCCCATGGGGAAGACCACACCCCATCGGGTCTCCCCGCTCTTGCTGGATTTTGTGGCACTCTTGTCTTCATTGCTGGTCCTTCCCCAGCTCCACTGTGTGCTAGCTTAGACGCTGGCCGACTCTCTGCTCTGGGTGAGACCGGTGGCTACCACCCACTCACGCCTCAAGGGGAAGGCCCTTGATGAGGCCGGTGGGCCTGGTGTAACCCTCTCACAATCTTAAGCCCAAGGTAAGGAAAGCAGTGGTGTTCCCAGAGACCTGGAGCCATGCTTGGGTTCTGTTACTTCCACCGTGGACAAGAGCTCCAGGACCCCGTGACCCCAGATAGGTGTCTTAAGACATGTAAAAAAAAAAAAAAAAAAAAAACCTAAACCTAAACCACCACCACCACCAAAATCCTGCTCTGTCTTTCTTCTGGATAAGGCTGATGAACATACCCATTCCCCTGACAGGGCAACTGAGGTTTGAAGAGTGAGCTGAGCGTTGTATGGCCAGCCTCAGAGCCCCTCACCCTTTCCCATCTCCCTCCCACCCGTGACTGGGCAACCTGCCCCGCCCCCTCCTCACTTCTGTCTCTCGGCCTCATTCTTCTGCAGCAAGGTGTCTGTCACGAGGGTGTCCTGGGGACCTGGCAGGTAGTTGGCGCTGGCTGGCGTGTGCCCGGTGGGACACGCCCCCTCGTCCTGCTCTGCGGAAGACAGGAGGACCACACTCATTACCCAGATGCTGCAGGCAGAGGCCTGCCTGGACCCCTGGGATCAGCTCCTCAGTTTACCATTAGAGAGAGTGGGGTGGGGGTGGGGGTGGGGGTGGGGGAGGCGGGGACCTCACAGGAGGCCTGCAGGCTGGCAGGCTCACAAAGTGTGCCGCCTCGTTTTTTTTTATGTCAACTTGACACAGGCTGGAGTCTGAGAGGACTCTGGAGTCTCGGTTGAAAAAAATGTTCTATAATATAGGACTGTAGGCGAGCCTGTGGGGCATCTTCCTAATTAGTGATTGATCGGGGTGGGGAGGGGGAGTCTATGTAGCTCAGGCTGGTCCTCAGCTCAAGGTCCTTTGGTCTCAGCCTCCCAAGTAACAGAAAGTCCAGTCCTGGTGGTTAGCACGGCTTTGACCGGATGTAGTGTGTTCAAGGCGATAGGGCCTGAGACTGCAGCATCTGTGGCCTTGTGTCACCCGAGGCAGCAAAGCCCAGATCCTCCCCCTCACCCCAAAGGCTGCTCAGGTCTGGCTGCAGCTCTGACGTCTATGTTTGTCCCCAACATCCTGTGGTGGCAGCATCAGTACCTCTGGCGCTGGGTGGCTCTGGGCACCTCTTCCACGAGATGTGCACGTCTTGTAGGCCTTGCCCACTGGGGTCGAAGCCGGGACGCTGCAGTCTGTCGTCTAGAGTCCGCGCCACCTCAAACGACGGGACAGGGTCTGCGAGGAGACAGAGAAAGGGGTAGGAGGATGTGGGGGAGGCTAAGACACCCTTCCACAGAAAGCTGGGGGGACAGTCTGTAGGAGCGAGCCACCTGGAGCCACTGTAACAGCTGCAGAAAGCAGACAACACTTTTTCTTTTTAAATTTATTTTAAAGATTAAAAAATTTTAACTCTGTGTGTGTGTGTGTGTGTGTGTGTGTGTGTGCATGCACATGAGTGCAGGTGGCTTCAGAGGTCAAAGTTGTCAGGACCCCTGGAGTTGGGGTTACAGGTGGTTGTGGGCCGTCTTCAGGCTGCTGGAAGGCTAGCTTGGGTCCTCTGCAAGAGCATACACGCTGAGCCGCCTGTGGTGGTCTGAATGGGAATGACCCACAGAGGCTCATACGGTTGAATGCTTGGCTTCCAGTTGGTGGAAATGTTTGGGAAGGATTAGGGGGTGTGGCCCTGTTGAGGAGGTGTGGCCTTGTTGAGGAGGTGTGGCCTTGTTGAGGAGGTGTGGTCCTGTTGAGGAGGTGTGGTCCTATTGAGGAGGTGTGGTCCTGTTGAGGAGGTGTGGTCCTGTTGAGGAGGTGTGGTCCTGTTGAGGAGGTGTGGTCCTGTTGAGGAGGTGTGGTCCTATTGAGGAGGTGTGGTCCTGTTGAGGAGGTGTGTTAACAGGGGTGGGTTTCTTTCAACAGGGCTTTGAGGTTTCTAAAGCCCATGCTAGGCTCAATCGTCCTCGTCTGTCTGTCTGTGCGTCCATCCGTCCATCCATCCATCCATCCATCTGTCCATCCATCCATCCATCATCCATCTATCGTTTGGAGACAGGGCCTCTCTCTGTAGTTCTGGAACTTACTATGTAGTCTAGTCTGGCCTTGAACTCAGAGATCTGCCAGGGTGCACCACCACGCCCAGATGCCAGACCCCGTCTTATTCTCTGTCTGCTGTACATGGGTTAAGATGTGAAGCTCTCAGCCCTTTCTCCAGCCCCATGCCTGCCTACTGCCATGCTCCCGGACGTGACTACAAGGGACCGCCCCCGCCCCCTGCGCCAGCCCCACAGTGCCTCAATTGGCATAGACTGACATGTACTGTTATGGTAGACCCACAGAGGCCCCACACAGTGACCACGAGCCCAGGGACACAGAGGCAGTGGGACTGCTGGGGGGGGGGGTAGGCTGAGGGAGGGCGCCCCTGCCTGGTGGGACCCGGCCCCTTGGGCTCATCAAACTGACCGTGTGGCCTCCCCTCACTCCCTACATCCAGTAAAGCCTTCACCCCTGGGCGCACGCACCGTGGGCTGTGTGACACGTCCCACTTAAGTAGAGGAAACCCCACACCAGGATGGAAGCCTCGGCCAGCCTCACCGTCTTACACACCGCACTCAAGAAGCGCAGGGGAAAGACACCTTGCAGGTGATGGATCCCAGCACAGGATTGGCCTCCACAGGACAAAACCAACCCATTGTCCTGTGGAAAAAACTGAGGCTCAGAGAGTCTGGTGGTGTGACGCTGGGTGCAAGCACAGCCTCAGTGGGTGCACGCGATGCTAACGGGGATGCCCTGGACCACATAGGTCCTGAGGCCTCAGTTCCTTCTCAGCCCCCGGAGCCCCTCTCCTATGCGCTCTGCCACCTCATTCTTAGGATTCCTGTGCAACTTTGACAAGCAGCTGTTCCTCTCTGTGCCTTACCAAAGATGGCAGCACCCGTGTGTGTGTGTGTGTGTGTGTGTGTGTGTGTGTGTGTGTGTGTGTGAGATGAGGCACAGAGGAAATGGTCAACACAGCCCTCCAGACCCCAGAACATACGGAAGCCCTAACTATTCCTTCTTCAGGATACCCCAGTCCTGACCTCAGAGGCTGTGCAGGGGAGCGCCCGAGAAAACATGCTCCCCACCCTTCCCAGTGGTTCAAACACCACCTCCTCCAGGAAGGCCTCCACATTGCATTCATCTTCAAACACAGACCCTGTGCACCTTTGTAGGTCCACGACGGCCAGCCTCATCTGTCTGTAAGTCCATCTCCTTATCCCTTATTGACCTGCAAAGGATGCTGGGATCCCACCCAGCCTCACCTCTCCCTTCATCCTGAGCCTGGCTGGAGCCCTGACAAAGCCCAGCCTGATATATTTTTGCTTGGCAGAAAGATTTGGGCCGCGCCTGCATGGGGGCGTCTTCGCCTGCCTTCGGTTCTGGCCGGAACAAGGTGGCCCCTTGGGTCGTTCTTCTGTCTCCCGTTAGCCTAGGTGGCAGGGAGGCTGGATGTGGGTCGCCAGTACCGAGGTGAGCAGGTGTGTGGGACTTGGCAGTGGTTCCCCTCTGTCAGCGCCCCACCCCCGCCGGCCGCCTGTCATTAGGCCGGGCCTGCTCAGTGGGGTGTGCCATTACGCCTCCCC
>NC_067493.1:47235191-47237691 GCF_947179515.1 Apodemus sylvaticus | reverse complement strand
TGTGTGTGCGTGCACGCATGTGTGTGTGTGTGTGTGTGTGTGTGTGTGTTGGGAGTGTCAGTGAGTTTGTGCCTGTGAGGAGATGGCGTGGCACCTGTCACACAGAGAGCACCTAGAAATGTCCGGGCAAGATGTCTGAGCTCAGGTGAAGTATTTCTCTGTGTTCTTAGGACTCCTTAGAGACACAGGGGTGGAAGGAAGGAGAGGAGGAGGAAGGAGGGAGGAGGGAGAGGAGGAGGAGAAAGAGGAAGAAGAGGCAGAGAGTAAGACGCAGTGGGGGAAGAAGAGGAAGAACAGAAGGAGGAGGAGGAAGAGGAGGAAGAAGAGGAGGAGGAAGAGGAGGAGGAAGAGGAAGAAGAGGAGAAGGAAGAGGAGGAGGAGGAGGAGGAGGAGGAGGAGGAGGAGGAGGAGGAGGAGGAGGAGGAGGAGGGGATGTTCCCGGTTACACTAAAATTCCTTTTCTACTGAGGCGAGGTGGCTTGACCACTAGATGGCGCTAAAATTAGTCATTTGGGACAAAACTCCAAACTAGTGATTCTTGCCTCCTGCTTCTATCAAAAATACACTTCACACGGCTTAGATTTAAAAGTTTAAAAGATCGCAAGAATACTAAAAAAACCAATTCTAACCTTCAGGTGAGAAAGTGTTTAAAAACAGGGCATGGAAAGAAAGATTTGGTAAGAGTCTCTACTTTCTAGAAATCGTTGCTTGAATGTCTACTAGGTATGATGTATAAGAGAGGCTCTGAACAAAGTCAAAAAGCAAAAGTCCGTTTAACAGAGAAGATGCCAAACATGTCTACCAGTACCAACACCCCCGTGTCCCTAATATACAAAGAGCATTGACAAATCAATAATAATTAAGTCCTGCTATAAATGGAGGAATGGCACAAATGGTTGGCCAACTTACAGAATATGCTGCACGACAGCACGCTAGCTAAAGATTAAGTAAAGAAGAGCCGGGTAGACCAACCAGGGGAAACTGTCTCATTTGTTCTGACTACAGGGTCTGGGATCAAGACAAGGCTGTAATGTACTTCCTTTCCCACATTTCCCCTCTCATCCAAGGAGCCCCGTGTCGCAGCACTGAGCTCTCCGTACATGGGCAGCATGAGGAGGGGCTCTGGACGCCCAGCAATAGCCACCTAAGAGACAGACCCACACGCTGAGGCTGCTGGGTCTGGAGTCTCACAGGGAGGACCCATACACATGCCAGGAAGGTGTGGCCACACGGGGGTTGGGGTGGGGCTCAGACGCCACTCTGCAGAAGTTGACTCAGGGTGAGATGAAGCACCAAGGGCAGCTCTCTGTCTTTCCGCTTTCCTGTCCTCTGAGCGTGTAAAGCAAAAGCTACTTCCTTTCTTCTTTTGTTCTTTTAGGCTGGGAAGATGCATTAAAACCCGAAACTGGCCGGGCAGCTCCCTACTGCGCAGACTCAGGAGCACCCACCCAGCTCCCCGCGTCCTAGACAGGGAACGACCCGTGAGATCCACAAGGGACGCTTGCATCCCTTGGACCCCGGCGTCCACAGGCTATGGGATGTTCCCCTAAACACTCTCACCCACAGAGCATCAAACCCTCACGCCAGCCCCCCAGGAGGGTCTACGACCCTCTCTGTTCTAAACACCCAGAGACCAGAGACGGTGAAGCTCCGGGCTCAGGCTCCGGGCTCAGGTCACCGAGGACGGAGCCCCGACTGTGTCGGCCCCTGAGTCGGGGAGCTTCTCCCCTCTGCTTGTGATCACACGACGGAGCAAGGGACACCGGCGGGAGGTTTCAGAGACAAAATCGAAGAAGCCATCTGGGCCACTCACCTGCCTTGCAGTGGGCTCGACCGTGTGTCCTCTCGTCTCCCTCGGTCTCCCTGACTCTTTCTTCCTCCTGTGCCCCCTTTCTTTTTCCTGTGCTCTAGTCACCAGGTCCCCAAGTTCTCCTGCTGAGGCCGGGCCGGGTACCCCCACGACTTGGCTCGGGTGCAGTGAAGACATCGGCTGTCAACACGGCACGCTGAAGCCAAGGGGTTTAAATCAAGTCTTCTCCCGCAACAATGACATTAATTACGCTTTTAACACATTTTACTGGGTTTTTTTTTTTTCTTCTTCTCACTTCGTGCCACATCTGTGCGAACAATATCCAAAAGATTTACGGTTTTCTTCCGTAATTACAGATACACGGACTGCGCACTTATCAAAATAGTCGCTGAGTAATCAGCCCGCGTCTCGCTGCCTGCCAAGGACTCGCGCTGGCAGAAGCCACTCATTCAGACGGAAATGTTGAATCAGGACTTGGGTGGGGGAACTGCGACAAATAATTTGCCTGTCAAGACACAGACCAAAGGAGACTCGGTGCATCTCGGTGCATCCCGGCTGCATGGGGTGTGTGTGCGTGTGTGCGTGCGTGTGTGCGTACATGTGTGTGTGTGTGTGTGCACACGCGTGCATGCACACTCGCACGCACTGAGCCCCCCAAAACCTTCACATCTGACATTTGCTTCTCGTGTC